>NW_007734216.1:20005-22891 GCF_000696425.1 Galeopterus variegatus | reverse complement strand
GGGCAGGAGTGGGAAGGGCTTGTTGCCAAATGGCCGCTGACTAGAAGAGCCTCCCCTGTTACCCTTGGATTTCAGATGCTGCAGCGGAGAAGCCCGGAGCCCCAGGCTCCCCACTGAATGTCCGATGCCTGGATGTGAACAGAGATTGCCTCATCCTGACCTGGGTCCCACCCAGTGACAGCCGGGGCAACCCCATCACCTCATATTCCATCGAACTGTGAGTGGCCTCTGGAGTGGCAGAGCCCTTGGGAGTAGAATTCTGCTGGGTATGGAGGCCACAGGAAGGAGGACCTCAGAGGACCCCCCACGCCTGCTCCTTGGAACGGAGCTGGGGGTAGACCGTGTTGTATAATATAGGAGCAATAGAAGGGCGTTCGAGCCTCCAGATCTTTGTCACACTAATGCCTGAGTCAGCTTTGACCTTTGCGCCCCTTACAGTACACACTGACCCCGGGAGGGACAGAAACCTGAGCACTTGTGAATTTGTTGGCTCTTTTCCTCCCTGAATGACAGAGAGGGGACAGCACTGACCCTGGGGGCAGAGGCACACGAGGAGGGGAGAAGAACAGGCAGAGGGCACAGAACCTGCCGCCTCCTTCCCAGACTGCCCACTCCGAAGCCCCAGCGTGAGAGGAAACCTAATCCCACCACTGCCCGGCCCGCTGCCTGGGTGCCTGGGGCTGCGCTGAGGGCGGCCTTATCTCAGCTCATCCTTAGGGTGACCCCTGTATAAAGGGGAGGGGGGCTCTCTAAAGCCCCATGCTACAGATGGGGAAACTGAGGTACATGGGGAGATGACTTTGCCCAAAGTCCAATTGCTCATTAGTGGTGGAGGCAGGACTTGGACCCACATGTGACCGCTGTCCCATCCAGCAGTGACGTACCATGCACTGTCCTACTGCCTGAGGCCAGCAGTACCGAGGGGCGCAGAGAGCCCAGACTTGGAGAGTCCATCTGCAATGTGCGCACTGACTCAGGGAGTGGACATCCCTCAGTCAAGTCCTCACTCTACCACTCACAAGCTGTGTGACCTTGGGCAAGTCCCCTCCCTCTCTGAGTCGCAGACCCCACGTAGGGTGAAGATAGTCACACCTAACTCCTAGGAGTGCCGGGAGGGTGAGATGGGGGTGGGGTGGGAGCAGAGTGCAGCCCAGGCGCACATGAAGCTGCAGGACAGGGGCTGGCTGTGATGGTGACATCAGGGCCAGGGTGTGAAAAGGCTTCCTGGGGACCCCAGGTTGGAGCCAGGCTTTTAAGTTGGAGAGAAGGATTTTAATTGGCAGAGGTGAGCTGGGCAGGCAATCAGGTGGGGGGAATGGTCCTTCTAGAGGCCCAGACTGGGAAGGTGTTAGCCAGAGGCTGAGAGCTGGGATCTATCTCCCACAGGTGCCAGGGTGACTCCGGGGAATGGGTGCCCTGCCACGAGGCCCCTGGGGGGACCTGTCGGTGCCCAATCCAAGGCCTCATCGAAGGCCAGAGCTATCGGTTCCGGGTGAGAGCTGTCAGCAGGGCAGGCAGCAGCATCCCCTCCAAGGCCTCAAAAGCTGTTGTCATGGGTGATCGTGATGCAGCCCGGAGGCAGACAGGTGGGTGCAGAGGACATTCTAGAACCCCAGTCAGGGCATGCTCAGCACTGCCTCACACAGGAGATGAGCGACACAGCCCCCATCCCAAGCCCCGCTCCAAAGAGGAGACAGCCCAGCCCCCAGGAACCCTTGGTCTGATGCAGGAGACAGTCCTCTCCTTAGGAACCCCTAGTCTGACAGGGACATTCTGGCTAGTCTATAACTGATCAAAGAAACCCAAGCAGTCCAGAGAAGAAACTAATCTGAGGGAGAACCACAGCACCTCCTACAGATGCCCATAATCTGGAGGAGGAAAACTGCCCTGCCCTCAGGAGCACACAGCCCTCTCAGCCCTCAGGAGTCCCCCTGACTTGGGTTTGCTCACGGCTCCACGGTGCCCGGCATACCTGACCCCAGGCACATCACTCCTCCTCTCTGCTCCCACGTGTCCCAAAACGCAGAGCGTCTCCAAGGCCTGACAGCAGCAGTGCTCCACTTTGGACTCCTGAGAAACCGGAGACCCAGACAGCACCTGCCTGAGGTCATACAGCGAGGGCCACAAGGCCAGGACTAGGACAGGGGCAGGATTCAGAACTCGGAGTAGGGCAGGCCCTGGCCTGGCTCCTCCTGGCCCAGCCCTTGATGTGCTCCATTCTCATCCTAGAGATCCCCTTTGATCTGGGAAGCAAGATCACAGTCAGCACAGATGACTTTGAAGGTACGTGTGACTTTCCCAAACACTTTGCCTCAAGACACTAGCCTCCTTTACAGTTCTGGAAACTCTGGGACACAAACAGGCAGAGAGCAGAAGCTGCCACGTGCAGCATGTGGGGAGGCAGGGGGGGTGGGGTCTAGTCAGAGAAGGCCAGGGTGCTCAGGGTCACTGTGACCCATCTGGCCATGGCCCTCGTAGAGGAGGTAGCATGTTGGGAAAAGTCCTGGGCAGGGCATCAGGAGATCTGAGTTCTGGCTCCACTCTGCCTGGCCTTACTGGGTGACCTGGAATAAGGTCCTGCCCCTCTCTGGCCACCAATTCCATCCTCTATGGAATGAGGAGCTGAAATTAGGGGTCTCTGAGGGCCCACCCGTCTCTGCCCTGATGACTCTGATTCTAGATGCTGTGACCATCCCCTCGCCCCCGACCAATGTCCATGCCAGTGAGATCCGAGAGGCCTACGTGGTTCTGAGCTGGGAGGAGCCAAGGCCCAGGGGCAAAGCTCCACTGACATACTCTGTGGAGAAGGTACAGACCCCAAGGGCCCAACCCGAGACTAGCCTGAGAAGTAGACATGCTGTGGGACTTAGGGTGTGGGAAGTGCAG
>NW_007734216.1:17178-19021 GCF_000696425.1 Galeopterus variegatus | reverse complement strand
GGGACAGGGGAGACCACACTGGGGATGGGGGACAGCTCCTGTGGAGTGGACTCAGTGGAGCAGAGGCAGCATGGTAGAGGAGAAGACAGCATGGGTGTTCAGATTGATTCAAATCCTGCCTTCTGCTGTGTGATCCTCGGCCAGTTTCCTAACTTCTCTGAGCCTCAGTTTCCTTCAGCATAGAATGGAGAGCTTACCCTGGGAGGATGAAATAAGACACAGCACACGGCCGAGGCCAGCAGCCTGGGGTCTGCAGATGCTTCCCAAGGACATGTTCTTGACCGATCTCCCTGAGGGCAGAGACCAAGTTTAGCTTCTCATTGCTCACTATGCCAGCCCAGTGCCTGGCACATACTAGGTGGACAGTAGAGGTTTAGTGAATAAATGAATTAAAAATTTCCAGGGAGGAATCTGGCTCTGGGTATCCAAATGGGCCTCTCTTTTCATACTCACAGGTAATCCTATTTCTCCCCCATAGATAATTTACAGATCATTGAAGATTTGCTTTGTTTTTTTTTTTTGTTTTTTGGTAAGGGGATCTTAACCCTTGACTTGGTGTTGTCAGCACCACGCTCAGCCAGTGAGCGAACCGGCCATCCCTGTATAGGGTTCCGAACCCGTGGCCTTGGTGTTATCAGCACCGCACTCTCACCAGTGAGCCATGGGCCAGTCCTGAGGATTTGTTTTGTGAGGCTGTAGGTAAAATGGTGAGGATCTTGGAGTCATATTGCCTGGGTTCAAATCCTGTCTCTGCTAATCCTGTAACCTGGGGCAAGTTACTGAGTCTCTCTGTGCCTCAGTTTCTTCTTCTGTAAAATGGTGATACTAATCATACACACCTTATAGGGTTAATGTGAGGATCAAATTAATTAAAACACATAAAGTCAAAACAGAGCCTGGTGCACAGTAGCTGCTCAGCAGTTTTCACTGTGTTTTACAGTGACTTCTTGGCCTAACAGGGTTCTCTAGGCCACTGACGGCCAGGGGGCCTTGGGTGGGGAAGGACCAGGGAAGGTGGGGTCAGTGTGTCCCCCTGCTGTCCTAGGTCTTAAGTCTCATGCCCACCCTCAGCACAAACGGTCTCCGCTCTTCACCCTCTATCTACCCAGAGACTCAGGATTTATGGCTGCCTTTTGGGTCCCTTATGCTGTGGAAAGTAAGCAGGTTTGGGACCATCCACAATGAGCTTAAATACCACATCCACTAATTATTAGATGCATGACTTTCAGCAGAGTCACCCAAACTCTCTGAACCTGAGTTTCCTCACTGGTGAAAAAATTAACACCTTCCTTGCAGAGTATTGTAAGAATTCATCCATTTATTCATTTATGTGTCCCAGAAATGTAGATTGAGCATCTCCAACATGCCAGTATTGTTCTTGGTTCTAGAGACATGGCACTGAGGGACGGGGGGTTGTTACCTATGATAAACAAAATAAATCAGTAAAATATTTGATATTTTTAGGGGGATGGCTAGCCGGCACGGGAATCCAAATCTGTGATCTTGGTTGTATAAGGCTGCGCTCTAACCAACTGAGCTAACCGGCCAGCAAACCAGTAAAATATTAAGCACAGTAGCTAGTGATAAGTGCTAACAAGAAAGACATAAAGCAGGGAGCAAATTCGAGTGTGGGGGAGGGGCTGCTGACATTTAGATGGAGTGGCTGGGAAAGGCCTCCCCCAGAAGGTGAGTTTTGAGTAAAGGCTTAAAGGAAATGAGGAGCCATCCAAGAAATTCCTCGGAAGAACATTCTGGACAGAGGACCAGCAAGTACAAAGGCCCAGAGGTGGGACTTGGGCCATCAGAGAGGGGTGGGGGGGCTGAGGGGGGAGTGGCAGGGGGC
>NW_007734216.1:13483-16392 GCF_000696425.1 Galeopterus variegatus | reverse complement strand
GGGGGGGGGGGGGGGGGGGGGGGGGGGAGTGGCAGGTGGCCAGACAGGGAGCAAGGGTCAGGTCACAGGGAAGCTTTTTCTCTGAGGGAGATGGGGGTCTTGGGAGGGCACTGAGCAGATGGGGACCTGATCTGGCTTGTGCTGTAAAGGGTCCCTCTGACAGCCATTTGAGAAAAGACTGAAAGGGGTTAAAGGTAGAAACAAGGAGATCAGTTCAGAGGCTCTTCACATAATTCAGGTGAGAGAGGATGGCCACCTGGATCAAGGTTGTAGCGGGAGCATGTGGGTGGTGAGTCATGGTTGGATTCTGCATAAATTTTGAAGGGAGAGCCAACTGGGTTTGTTGATGGAGCATATTTGGGGGGTGAAGGAAAGAGACAGGAATGGCCCAAAGGGTCTTGGCCCAAGTGACTGGAAGGTGGTGCCACTAAGGCAACACGGGTGGCACAGCCTTGGGGGGAAGTTCCAGGTGTGTCACATGTGAGATGCTCAGCAGATGGAGATGTCCACAAAGCAGGTGGGTCAGAGCCAGGTGCTTGGGGCAGCCTGAGTGAACAGGAGCATGTGTGGGAAGTGCCCAGCACAGAGCCAGCCCCGGCACCTCTTAACCAATGCGAGCTTGTCTTTGTCTTCACAGTCAGTCATAGGTAGTGGCACCTGGGAGGCCATCAGCTCAGAAACCCCTGTGAAATCCCCAAGATTCGCCCTTCTGGACCTGGAGAAGGGGAAGTCATATGTCTTCAGAGTGCGAGCGATGAACCAGTATGGCACGAGCGATCCCTCAGAGCCCAGCGAGCCCATCACCTTGAGAGGCAAGCCAGGTACTCGTGTAACGCAATACAGGGGATGGGGTGGGAAGCAGCCAGGGGACCCGAGGCTGCGGAGAGGGAGCGTGCTCATTCCCCTCTCCCTGACCTCTTCCGCCTATCGTGAAGCTGCAAAATGACATGATCTCAGGCCTGGCATCTGCAGACATTGGAAGTCACATATCCCTGGGCAAGAGGCTTAGGGAGGTACGGACATTTTTTCCAGATCAACCATTCACAGGTTACAGAGTCCAACTGGATCCAGCACAGAAGCCATGTAAGCTTCTGGTCCCTCATTTCTAAAGGTCTTTGACCTGCCCCCTAGATCCCTAGATCCTGCCTGTGTGGCCAGAAGTGAGCCTCCTGAGCAGCCCCTGCTCCCTCCCTAGTAGGGGCTGAACTGTCTACCCTGAGCCCTAGCCCCCCGGGCAGAATCCCGCTCATCTGCAGCACAACATGGGCCTGGACAGGTCATTTCCAAACTGCAAACCTTGCTGTCCTCACCTGCTGAACCCATTGTTCCGAAGGCCCAGGTTACTGCTCCCACCTCCACTCCTTCCTGAGTCTCCCAGCTGCAGCTCCATCCTGGCCCCACTTTTCCAGGGCTTCCTCCCTCCTCTGAGGCCTCTGGATTCTGAGGTTTTTTTGATCAGATCTGATCAGAAGGTTCTCTGCAGCTGCGTCACCAACTAGTCCTTTAAGGAACCTAGCTGTAGTGCCATCTGTACAAAAAAAGCCTGGTTTGCTACAGGTCTCATTTGGGGATGATTTCAAAGTCCTAGATTTGCTCTGATTCAATGATTTAGAAAAAAATACATACATATATATGTATGTATGTATGTGTACATATACACTCACAGCAAGTATGAATGGGTTGGTGGGCAAGTGGTATTTTTCTTTAATTCTGGTCTTGTTAACATTTGGGTTTGATTTGGGGCCTGGCCAATGAGCATTTTGTGATTGGCTGTGGGCAGTCTCTGGACCACAAGATCTGTACAATTCAGAGAAGGAGAAGAGAGGAGGGGAGGGGAAGGGAGAAAAATAGAAAAGGCATTTACTCATATTATAAAAGTAAATCTATTGTACAAAAATGAAAAAAATACCAAAAAAGCAAAAGAGAGAAACAAGAAGGAAGGAAAAGAAGGAAGGAAAGGAGGGAGGGAGGGAGGGAGCCTAGAATGCTATGAGCCTCTGGGTGCCTGGACTTCAGGCCTATTGATTACACACATATCAATGCATCATTTTGAAAGTACAATCAGACCATAGAGAGCGCTTTGCATCCTACTTTTAAAAATTAACATTATATTACAAACATGTCCTCAGGTCATGCAATTCTCCTTGAAATGGTGATCTTAGTGTCCCTACACTGGATACCCTCAGCTCAAGTTCCTGCCCTTAGGGTCTCTTCTGCAGGAGGGGTCCCTGAGTGGTCTCCCTCCAGCCTCTCCCCTCCACCCAGCTCGCACTCACTGCCACACTCTCTTCAATTCCAGAGGTTGAAGTTGCTGACAAGAACTTCCTGAGCCTGGGACTTCAAATCTATTTCTCAGTACCTGTTCCAGGCAGAGTGTAGTGCCTGGCTCAGAGCTGGCACTCCATAAATGCTGGGTTTATGTTGAATAGGTTTTTCTATTGACTTTGGGGCACCTGGAACATGAGGAGAGGTGTCCAGAAGGAAAATGGAAGATGAGGCTCTGGAATTCAGGAGAGAGGGTGGGGAGGCCTGCAGAGAGGTAAGGGTTGAAGGCATGAGATAAGCAGGACCCTCAGGAATAAGAGGAGAGGAGAAACGTGGTGCAGGCCAGTGAACAAAAGGGTGGAGAAGTCTCATATTTGGGGACAAAAGGAAGAAGGGAAGCCACTAAAGGATTTAGCAAACAGTTTGAGAAGAGAGAATTAGGAATATCATGTCCCTGCCATCCATCCATCCAACCATGCATCCATCCAACTATCCATCCATCCATCCAACCATGCATCCATCCATCCATCCAACCATTCATCCATCCAACTATCCATCCAACCATGCATCCATCCAACTATCCATCCATCCATCCATCCATCCATCCATCCATCCATCCATCCATCCATCCAACCATGCATCCA
>NW_007734216.1:11162-13246 GCF_000696425.1 Galeopterus variegatus | reverse complement strand
GGTGCAGGCCAGTGAACAAAAGGGTGGAGAAGTCTCATATTTGGGGACAAAAGGAAGAAGGGGAGCCACTAAAGGATTTAGCAAACAGTTTGAGAAGAGAGAATTAGGAATATCATGTCCCTGCCATCCATCCATCCAACCATTCATCCATCCAACTATCCATCCATCCATCCAACCATGCATCCATCCAACTATCCATCCATCCATCCATCCATCCATCCATCCATCCATCCATCCATCCATCCAACCATGCATCCATCCATCCAATCACCCATTCATTCATCCAATCATTTATCCACCCAACCATCCAATCGTTCATCCATCCAATTATCCATCCATCCAACCATCTATCCATCCATCCATTCATACATACATCCATACATCCAACAGTTCATCCAACCATCCATCCATCCAACCATTTATCCATCCACCCATCCACTCAACCATTCATCCATCCCTCCATTCCTCCATCCATCTCATTCATCTATCCATTTAACAAATTACAAAAGCCCCTAACTCAAGGAGCTTAGTCTCAGGGAGCCATAAAAGTCAGTAGAAAGGTTTCAAGGAAAGAAATCAAGTTTTCTTGAAATCAAAGATAAGGACTGAGGAAAGTTGTCAGATTTAGTGACTTCTGAGTGAGAGAGAGATTGAAAGGGTAAATGAGTGAGGGCTTTAGTGCTTTAGTGAAGAAGCAAAGATACTTGTAGCTAAGAGGAGAGATGACTTTTAGTATACAGTAGTCTGGGGCACACTTCTGAGCCTGGGACGGAGTTGCCCCAAGCCCCCAGGTATGTCTGGAATTCATGCATGCCCTTGATTACTCTGGGGGCTCCTCCCTGCCTCTCCCCTCTCCTCCCCCTCCCCAGTCTATCAGAGCTGTCTAACCCAGCATCCTCACTCAACCACGTTTCTATTTCTTAGCTACTCTCCCTCCTCCAACGCAAGTTCAAGCTTTCCGAGACACGCAGACCTCTGTCTGCCTGACCTGGGACCCTGTGGAAGGCGGCCCAGAGCTCCTGGGTTATTACATCTACTCCCGGGAGGTGGGATCGTCCGAGTGGCAAACAGTTAACAACAAGCCCATCCAGGACAACAGGTAAGTCTGTCCTACCCCTCCCTGCACCAGGGCACTCTCAAAGGAGGGGCCATAATAATAATAACATTTACCATTTCACAGAATTTATCCTGGGCCAGGCACTGTTCTAAGCTCTTTCATATACCAGGTCATCTAGTTCTAACTGCAATCCTATGGGTTTAGGACTATTGTCTTATCATTTTACAGATGAAGAAAGTGAGGCACAGAGTGGTTAAATAACTTGCCCAAACCCCCATAGCTAGCAACTGGGACTTGAACCCATACGGTCCATTTTTCAATAAACATTTGCTGGGGACATGCTATTTGCTGGACTCCATGGATAGAAGTGAGTGTGATGAGGACTTGTCCCTCCAGGAGCTTAGAAAAAGAGGCAGAGAGGTACAGAGCAGTTGGAGGCGAGCCAGGAAGCCCTGGGTTCAGGCTCCATCCCCACCCCCACTCTCCCAGTGCCCTGCACAGTAGACTCGCCCTCTCTGAGCCTCAGTTCCCTCCTCTGTAAACTGGGAGAGTGGGGCCACACTCCTGTCCTCTTCGTTTTCCAACTTCGACTCTGTTCTGAGGCTCCCTCCTACCCTGTGGCCCTCAAAGACCCTCGTCCTTGCAGGCAGTGAGTCTTGTGGCTTCTGGGCTCACGACATCTCGATATTGAGGCTCTGCAGGATAGGGGGTTTAAGGGATGATACTCTCCCTCCTTTTCACTGAACGACTGCCCAGGCCCCAAGCACACCCGGCTGGACTCCCCTCACCCTCAGCCACAAGCCCCAAGGTCATCTCACCCAGAAAAAGGAAGCCTCTGTGCCCTGTTGGTCTTTGGTGCCTCACAGTCAGCTGCCAGGGGTAACTCATAACCTGTTACTGATAAGAGATAAAGTTCCCAAGTCACAGAATAACCACGTTTTTTACAAATTAGCTCAGTCAAGGTTATCCCTAGAAAAAGACCTCTCCCCCCACTCGCATTTGGATATGCTTCTCTGAGGGAGGGTCA
>NW_007734216.1:0-10896 GCF_000696425.1 Galeopterus variegatus | reverse complement strand
TTTTCCAACTTCGACTCTGTTCTGAGGCTCCCTCCTACCCTGTGGCCCTCAAAGACCCTCGTCCTTGCAGGCAGTGAGTCTTGTGGCTTCTGGGCTCACGACATCTCGATATTGAGGCTCTGCAGGATAGGGGGTTTAAGGGATGATACTCTCCCTCCTTTTCACTGAACGACTGCCCAGGCCCCAAGCACACCCGGCTGGACTCCCCTCACCCTCAGCCACAAGCCCCAAGGTCATCTCACCCAGAAAAAGGAAGCCTCTGTGCCCTGTTGGTCTTTGGTGCCTCACAGTCAGCTGCCAGGGGTAACTCATAACCTGTTACTGATAAGAGATAAAGTTCCCAAGTCACAGAATAACCACGTTTTTTACAAATTAGCTCAGTCAAGGTTATCCCTAGAAAAAGACCTCTCCCCCCACTCGCATTTGGATATGCTTCTCTGAGGGAGGGTCGGCGTGAAGGAAGCAGCATGGCAGGGAACGTGTCACACGAGGCACGTGGCGTGTTCCTCTGGCATGTCCAGGGAATTGTTACACATGTGCATGCCATCTGTTACATGGGTCATGCCTGGAAGGAGGCTAAACCCTGCAGCCCAGAAGCTGGCATGTGGGGTGACGGCATAAAGGGTTGGTCCAGTTCACTGCCGAACCACCAGACCCCACAGAGCCTGGCTCACAGGAGTGAATGAATGAATGGATGGACGGATGGTGAGTGGGCGGACCCTGCACTGACGCTCAGGAGACCTATCTCTGGTCGGGCTCAGTCCCTAATTGGCTGTGTGCTCTTGGCACATCTCCCTCCTCCTGTGGGGACACTTCCCTACCTGTACCATGAGGAACCTGGACAGTCTGATCCACAAGGGCCCCGCCAGCATTCCAACATTCAACACTTTGTTCTCATCTCCAAAACAGGGATAAGTAACAGTGCCTCCCTCGGAGCTATTGTGACGAGCACCTGGCTAATGTAGGTAAAGTGAGCACTAGACAAGCGACAAGCGCATGTGGCTACCGCCACTCTCACCACTGTCGTCTGTTGCCAACAGAGGCTGGTCTGGGGAGTCTCCCCCAGCCTCACCTGTTCAGGTGCTGCCTGACCACCATCCCCCTCAAAGCTCCCCCACCCCCATAAAGGCATGTTCCCCTTTAGATTTGCATGTCCCTGAGCAGGGAGCTCGACACGGTCATCCACCAACACCTGGTGTCATTTAAGTCCTCGGGACTCCTCCTGCAGATCAAGATTTGCTACAGGAAAATGTTGATAAATGAAAAGGGAGAAAGAGGTCCACAATTTGGATGTTGTCAAGAAGGGAAAGGATGAGAAGGACACTTTTCTCCCAGCCAGAGTGTCCTCGTACATCTCTGGATGACAATTCTCTTCAGGGTCTTTAAAAGGACTCCGAGTTTTTGAATCACAGCTTTCATGCAGATAATAACAGCCACTTGTTCATTTTCAAGGACAAAGTCCTGAAGATGTGCCAAGTAGTGCGGGCTCAGGGTTAGCTGTCTTTGCCTTAAATTGGCACCTTTTCCAGCATTTTTGCCTTTTAGTGGTGGCTCCAGCAACGCAAACATCCTTTCAAACCTTAAGAACCACATTTTCCATGATACCATCTCAGGCATCACTATGGGGTCAGGGGCAATATTTTTAGGTAAGAACTGGCCTAGGACCTCCAAATCCAATCATGCTGGTGGGCACTTGTCCCACAAGGTTGTTCTAGAAAGTTCAGGAGTGTCTCCAGCTATTGGGCCAATCCTGCAGGCTGCATATTTCTCGCCCAGGTTTACGGTTCCCGGGCTGAGGACAGGGAAGGATTACGAGTTTTGCGTCAGGTCAGTCAGCGAAGCCGGGGTAGGTGAGAGCTCAGCCGCCACAGAACCCATCAGGGTCAAGCAGGCTCTGGGTAAGTCCAAGGGCAGGTGCAGCCTGTGAGCCCCTGGGTGGAGACAGCCCTGGGCTGGGCAGAGGGCTGAAGGCTTACAGACCACATCTTGACGGGTCTGATCCCAGCAGCCAAAGGGGCATAAGCCCTGGCGGGGAACTGGAGCTGACCCTGACCACCCTTTCCTTTGGGGAGGAAGTCACGATGGCCTGCAGCCATGGGATGGGGCCCAGTCAGCTCTAGGGGGTAGGCCCCAAAACCTGAGGCCCAGGTGCCTTCTGGGGGGCAGATGCTGCGGGCTCAGGAGTACCCCCTGGAGCTGGGTGGGCACCCATAGGGGAGGCTGGTTGGCTCACCCAGGGACCCCTGCCCAACCTAGCTGCCCCTAGGGAGCAGCTGCCCTCATCTCCTTGCCTCCCTGTAGCTACCCCATCTGCCCCGTATGGTTTTGTCCTCCTGAACTGTGGGAAAAATGAAATGGTCATTGGATGGAAACCCCCCAAGCGTCGTGGAGGTGGCAAGATCCTGGGCTACTTCCTGGATCAGCATGACTCAGAGGAGCTGGACTGGCACCCGGTCAACCAGCAGCCCATCCCAGCCCGGGTCTGCAAGGTAAGTCTGGAATATGGCAGCCTGGTGGCATCACTTCTGCAGGCCGGGATTGGAGGGCACTATTGGGGCTCTGGGTCTGAAAGAGGCCTCAGGTTCCCCTGTGTCCACCATCCAGCTGATGTTCAAGTGCTGACCCGCTTGCACAATCCTATTTCAAGCCCCCCGAATCTCTCCCCCTGTGGCTGCACCTCCTCCCCCGCCCTTCCCCAGCCTCGGCCTTCACAGTCTGTGTTCTTGCTCTTCAAGGTCAGCGACCTTCATGAAGGCCACTTCTATGAGTTCCGTGCCCGGGCAGCCAACTGGGCAGGTGTTGGCGAGCTGTCGGAGCCCAGCAGCCTGTTTGAGTGCAAAGAGTGGACGATGCCCCAGCCAGGTGAGAGGCCCAGAGGCCTGAAGTCCAGCACCTGCCCACCTTCCCTCCCCAAATCTAACCGGTGAGATGAACACCACCCTTCTGTCTACGCATGCAGGCTTGCTCTGTTGGTCCCAGACCCAAGACCCCTGATTCTTCCACAGCTGACCCTGTAATTCCTAACACAGACTGAGCGTTAACCCTGCCTTAGAGGACTCCTGGCCCGGGCCATCAACTAGCCCCGTACAAGCCATCCCCCAGCTGGACACACCATCTCAGCTCTGATTCTGGCCACAGACTAATCTCAAACCCCAAAGGCACACCACTAGGTGACCAACTCATCCCAGTTTGCCCCAGACTTTCCCAGTTTACCACTGAAAGTCCCACATCCCAGGAACCCCCTCGGTCCTGGGCAAACAGGGACAGTTGGTCACCCTAAGCACTGCTCCCCCAACCACAGAAGCTTTCTCACAAATGAACCCCTCACCTTCCCCGGGGAAGGGGCAATCACAACCTCCCATTACTCTGTTCAGCTCAGTTCTGTTTTCTACACAAATCTTTACACAAGTGGCAGATAATGACAGTGCGTGCCACATTGGACAACGACAATTATAAACAGCTACTATTTATTGGGTACTTACATTGTCCCAATAGTTTTCCATAAATTATCTCACTAATGCTCACAACAGCACTAGAGCTATTACTATCCCCATTTTACAGATGAGGAGACAGGAACATAGAGGTTAAGTAACTTGCCCAGAGGCCCAATGGCTACCAAGGGTGGAGCCAGGACATGAATCCCAGTGGTCCAGTTCTGGAGGCCAAACCCTTACCCCTTTCACTAAACACTGAGATGGCAAAGACTTCAGAAGGATTAATGTTGTCTGGGATGGGGATGGAAGGTCAGGGAAGCTTCCAGAAGGAGGGGATGCTGAGCACTTTTTGAAGAGTTGACCCTATTTCAGGCCCAGAGCCAAGCTTTGTCATGAAGCCAAGGCCAGCCAGCTCTCCACTCTACCCAGGGTGGGCACTCCAGGAGTGCTTGTGACTGACAGACTCACAAGTTTGCTAACTGCCCACTCGGCTTGCTGCCTGTCTGGCCAGCTGGCCAGCCGACTGTCTGGCTTGTTTCCTGGCTGCCTGACTCCCACATCTCTGTCCCATCTCTCATCTCCCACAGGCCCCCCGTACGACGTGCGGGTGTCTGAGGTGCGGGCCACCTCCCTGATGCTGCAGTGGGAGCCCCCGCTGTACACCGGGGCCGGGCCGGTCACGGGCTACTGCATCAGTTTCCAGGAGGAAGGCTCCAACCAGTGGAAGCCAGTCACTGCAGACCCCATCTCTGGCACCCACCTGAGGGTGAGTACCCTGCCCCTTCACGCTGTACACCGGGGCCGGGCCGGTCACGGGCTACTGCATCAGTTTCCAGGAGGAAGGCTCCGACCAGTGGAAGCCAGTCACTGCAGACCCCATCTCTGGCACCCACCTGAGGGTGAGTACCCTGCCCCTTCATCTTCTGACCAGCCCTTAGCCTTCTCTGTCACTGGACATGGCAGAACCACAGAACATCAAAGCTGGAACAACCCTCAGAGATCTCTACCTTCACTAATGGCAGCAGAGGACCAGAGGGAGAGAAGGACTTACCTAGGGTCACACAGCAAGTTGGTAGTAGGTCTGGCTGGTTGGTGGCCTTACCCTGCTCCACGTGAGGCAGACTCCTCCCTAAAACTCATGTGATAGTCAGACAAGGGGAGAGAAGGACTTACCTAGGGTCACACAGCAAGTTGGTAGTAGGTCTGGCTGGTTGGTGGTCTTACCCTGCTCCACGTGAGGCAGACTCCTCCCTAAAACTCATGTGATAGTCAGACAAATATATCAGCATTTGGATATGCATATTCCCTGACCCAGGAATCCTGCTTCTAGGGTTGAATGGTAGAGAAATAATTAGACAACTGTGCAAAGACCTAAGCACAATGACGCTCATCGTAGCATTTTCTGTAATCGCAAAAGATGAAAACAACTTAAATGTCCATCGGTAGGGGGTTATCTAAATTAATCATGGTGTATCCTTAAAGTGGAATCCTGTGCCGGGTAGTATAAATAATAAGGCAGTTTAAGGAGTGAGATAGTGTAAGGAGCAGCAATAATATAAAGAGAGAGGCAGACCTACATATACGTACTGACATGAAAATAGATCCATCATATGTGGCTAAGAAAAACGAAGCGGGATGGAACAGGATATTTATGTTAGATAGCATACAATATATATATAAACAATCATACATGCAATATGTGTTTCCTAACTTAAATGAGGAGAAAACTCTGAAGTCTTTGGACAGATAAGACATCTAGCAGAATGCTTGGTCAGATTCCCCAGTGGTGGTTTTAACGTCCACACACATGGAGGAAGGGGCAGCACCAACGGTCCTCTGTTGGCTTAACAAAGAGAGCTCACAAATATTCACACATGTCAGAAGACACAGGTGTCACTCGAGGCATTCTCAGCAGACACAAAGTACTAATTTAGTCGATCAGAATTACGGACTTCCAGGCCACAGAAGGCCTCCTTCACAGGCCATGGCGTCCATCCCTGAAGCCTGGGGTCTCGCAGCCTCCTTTGTTTAAGGAACGTTTGTAAGGACAGTTCTTTTTTTTTTTTTTTTTCTTTTTGTCTTTTTTACTGACCGGTAACGGGATCGCAACCCTCGGTGTTGCGCCCGCACCGCGCTCAGCCAGTGAGCAGGAACTGGTCTCCACATGGGATCCGAACCCTCAGCGGGAGCGCCGCTGCGCTCTCAAGCGGCGCACTCTCCAGTGCGCCACCGGGCCGGCCCCAAGGACAGTTCTGCCATGTGGACTAGGATTCAATTTCTGCAGCTCTAGGAAAAGAGGGAAAATTTCCTCCGACCCATTTTGCTGTCTTTTCCTAGTGGGCAGGAGGGTGTGTGGATTTCAAGACTATTCAGTAGCATTCCATTAGGGAACACCCAGAGAAAAAAGCAGGCAGGCTCAAGAAGCCCAAAGCAATGTGGGACGAATGAGATACTAACATGTAGACTAACAAGTGGCTTTTACCAAATTGTTCACTCTGGTCCTCTCTTGGGGCAGGACTGCCAGAGGAGCTTCAATCCTTCATTTCATATTCCTCTCTGTTGTTTTAATTTTTCCCAACAAGCATGTATTTCTTTTATAATAAAAAAAAATTAAAATATTTTAATTTTGTAAAAATAAAATTAAAGCCCCCTAAGACAGAATCGGGGAGGACAAGCCTTGGCCAGTGGAAGCCTGAGATTCTGCAGAGTCTCCACTTCTGCAGCCCAGTCTCCCTGCAGTGGAGAGTTGGCCAGTGCTGGGCAGCCCAAGAGAGCCGCAAGCGATGGATGGCCTCTCCACCTCTGCATATAGGTTGGCCCAGGCCAGCGTGGGACAGCCTCAGTGACCTGGCACCAGTTTCTGCGTGTGGATGGCTGGCTGCCATTCACTCAGTCATTCACTCAACACCTCTTGACACCTACTTAGTGCCAGGTCTGGACCAGGTCCTAGACATCAAAAGCTAAATAAGTCACAGTCGCTGGGTAATAGGCAATCACAATACTGTGTGATAAATGCTGTGAGGGAGGGGATCCGAGGAATTCTGAGATCTCAAAGGACAAAGGTCAGAGACGCTTCCTGGAATCCCGGCATGGGCCAGAGCTGAGTGGTGAAGTGTGAGCTGGAGTCAGCAAGGCCAAGGACGGGAGGGCATTACAGGCCAAGGGCTTGGCCAGGGCGAAGGCAGGGAGGCGCAAAACGACGTGATGCTTGTGGGGACCCCGAGGGAGCCGTGGAGTGACAGGGACATAGTGGAGTATGAAGGCAGGAGCTAAGGCCAGAATGGAAGACTTTAGGGTCTAAATCTCCTTTTTGTCGAGTTGGCCAGTGCTGGGCAGCCCAAGAGAGCCCCAAGCGATGGATGGCCTCTCCACCTCTGCATATAGGTTGGCCCAGGCCATCGTGGGACAGCCTCAGTGACCTGGCACCAGTTTCTGCGTGTGGATGGCTGGCTGCCATTCACTCAGTCATTCACTCAACACCTCTTGACACCTACTTAGTGCCAGGTCTGGACCAGGTCCTAGACATCAAAAGCTAAATAAGTCACAGTCGCTGGGTAATAGGCAATCACAATACTGTGTGATAAATGCTGTGAGGGAGGGGATCCGAGGAATTCTGAGATCTCAAAGGACAAAGGTCAGAGACGCTTCCTGGAATCCCGGCATGGGCCAGAACCTGAGTGGTGAAGTGTGAGTCAGCTTGGCCAAGGACGAAGAGGAGGGCATTACAGGCCAAGGGCTTGGCCAGGGCGAAGGCAGGGAGGCGCAAAACGACGTGATGCTTGTGGGGACCCCGAGGGAGCCGTGGAGTGACAGGGACATAGTGGAGTATGAAGGCAGGAGCTAAGGCCAGAATGGAAGACTTTAGGGACTAAATCTCAAAACCAGAGCTTGACCCTAAAGGCCACCAAAAGATTTAAGCATAATCAGACTGGCAGGGGGAGGGAGAGACTGGGGAAGAAGGGTCCAGAGGCAGAAACATCATTTAGGAGACCTGGACTAGGGCCGGCCCGTGGTTCACTTGGGAGAGTGCGGTGCTGATGACACCAAGGCCCCAGGTTTGGATCTCATATAGGGATGGCCGGTTAGCTCACTGGGTGAGCGTGGTGCTGACAACACCAAGTCAGGGGTTAAGATCCCCTTACCGGTCATCTTAAAAAAAAAAAAAAGAGACGTGGACTATTCGAGGTGCAAGCATGGTGCTGACAACACCAAGTCAGGGGTTAAGATCCCCTTACCGGTCATCTTAAAAAAAAAAAGGAGACGCGGACTATTCGAGGTGGTGCTGATGACACCAAGGCCCCAGGTTTGGATCTCATATAGGGATGGCCGGTTAGCTCACTGGGTGAGCGTGGTGCTGACAACACCAAGTCAGGGGTTAAGATCCCCTTACCGGTCATCTTAAAAAAAAAAAAAAGAGACGTGGACTATTCGAGGTGCAAGCAAGAAATCAGGCTTCTATCAAGGCCACGGCTGGGACACAGAGGGGAGCAGCCACATTCCAGAAACATTAGGGAAATAAAGTGGGCGGAACTTGGTGGTTGGATGGGGAGAGCTCAAGAAAAGGGTGTCAGAGGCGACCCTCCGCTGGCCTCTTTCTGGGGCGGTGGGTGACGGCAGTATCATGTAGAGAGATGAGGGACACAGGAAGGGAGGGGTCTTCTTGCTGGGAGGTGGATGATGAGATAAGCTTCCAGCAGGTCGAGATCCAGGTGCTACATACCTGGGAGGTAATCCAGGTGACAGGCCCATTAAAAAGTTTGAACTCGGGGTCTGGAACTCAGGACAGGGATGTGCTCCTTGGCTGTTCCCACCCAGCAGGGCAGCCTGTGTCCTCCTGGAGGTTCCCCAGACCCCGGGGTTCCTGCAGCCAGGATTTCAGGAAGGGTGAATCTGCTGTTCTCAGTGCTTGCTCTGTCCCCACCCCCAGGTGTCCAACTTGCAGCCTGGAAAGAGTTACGTGTTCCAGGTACAGGCCATGAATTCAGCTGGTCTGGGACAGCCGTCCATGCCTACTGACCCAGTGCTCCTGGAGGACAAGCCAGGTAGGAATGGCCAGTGGGAGCCAGAGGGAGCCGGTGGGAGCTGGGGTGCCACTGCTCAGTACTCAGAGGGGGTTGGGGGAAGCACGAGGGTCCACAGCAGAAGGACAGGATCTGCCAGCCCTTGTCGCCTCTCCTCACTTCCTCCAGCTCTACCCTTCCCTTCTTGCCTGTTTCTCTCGCCTTCCCCACCCCCATTCATTTCTGTGGGACCCCAAGATAGATGCATATCTTTTCCACATGATTTGGTGGGATCTTCCTTTCATATCCCATATTCATAAATGCATACAACTCTATAGATATTCAAAACGACCCCCAGCTCCATCTTAGATACCACACCTGGCCTTGCCTGTGTTGCAGTCACAACTCCTGAGGTCCCTCCTGCTACGTGCCAGATGCTCTGCTAGGTTCTCCCACTTCCCCAGCCCTCCAACAAGCCCCTGAGGAAGGGGTCACTGTCCCCACATTGGATGATTTTATTATAGCTCAGAGACATTAAATGATGAGGTCACGCAGCTAGTATATGACAGAATCACTCAGCTCTCCTAACTATAAAGCACGTTCTCTTTCCGTTCTTTTAACTATTCGTTCATTCATCAAATATTTGGCGATGCTCACATTGCACTGGAGATACAGGAGTTAATGAGAAAGGAGGGTCCCTGCTCCAGCGTAGGGGAGGTGGGGGGAGCAGATGGACAGTGAACAAGTAAACATCTAGGTGAAGAAGGAGACTTAAGATATCGACAAGTGCTATAAGGGAAATAAAACAGGCTGATCGTGGGGTGTGGTTACCTCAGCCAGGGCAGTCAGGGAGGGCCTCTCTGAGGAGGTGACATTTGAGTGAGAAGGAGCCAGATCATGCAAGGCCTTGGAGGCCACCGCGAGGAGTCTGGGTTTATTATTTTATTCAAGTGCAGGGGGCAATTCCTGGAGGGTTTAAGCAGGGGAGGGGCTGACCTGGCTTATTATTTATAAAAGTCCGGTGCCCTCCTTTGGATCTTTCCCTCAGATGCCCGGGAGATCGAGGTTGGTGTGGATGAAGAGGGCTTTATCTACTTGGCTTTTGAGGCCCCTGAGGCCCCCGACTCCTCAGAGTTTCAGTGGTCCAAAGACTACAAGGGTCCGCCAGACTCCCAGAGGGTCCAGATCGAGGATGGACTTAACAAGTAAGTGAGGGGAGAGGAGGAGGCCCGACTACTCAACAGGACCCCAAAGACGGGTTGGCAAAAGCTCAAGGGTGAGACCCCGCGGTGGGTTGGAAGGAGCTGCCTGGTCGCTCCCTGAGCATGAGACCGCCACCTTAGGGAGAGGTGAGGGGGAGTGCACTGAAGGGGCTGACATGGCCACAGTCTTCTGGAGATTCTTTTTCTGGAAGGAACTGTGTGTGCCTCTGCCTCGGTGCCTCCAGAGAGATGCTCAGGACTCAGTTTGTAGCCTGGGTGCCAGGGGCTTGCTCTTGCAAGTTCTCTGGGCTCAGCTTCCTCATCTGTAAAATGAAGGGTTGGACCAGATGACCACAAAGGCCCCAGTCAGGTGTCCCCATGTCTTACTCCTCCTCCCCCAGCAGCTCGTGGCCTCGGCTCTGTCCAGCAGGAGATAGAGTTGACGCCTCCAGCCCTGGAGGAAAACAGGGCAGTACAGGCAGTGAGCAGAGCTTACTCCTCCTCCCCCAGCAGCTCGTGGCCTCGGCTCTGTCCAGCAGGAGATAGAGTTGACACCTCCAGCCCTGGAGGAAAACAGGGCAGTACAGGCAGTGAGCAGAGCTTGTGCCAGACAGCTGGCTAATGGGGGCACTGAAGATGCCAGGCCAGAGGGGACCCACCAGGAGGGGGTGCAAGGAGGCAGCTGCCCCTGCTTCCTGGCTTGGCCAGGGTCTGGGGTGGGTTGCAGGGCCTCCAGAGCCAAAAGATTCTCCAGCTCCCAGGCCTCCATTGCAAAAGGCCAAGGAGCTCCTCTCAGAGCCTCCACTCTCCTCTCTCTGCCAGGTCCAAGGTCATCCTGAAAGATCCCGGCCTTGAGGATCTGGGCACCTACTCAGTGGTAGTCACCGATGCTGATGAGGACATCTCAGCAAGCCACACGCTGACTGAGGAAGGTAACGCTCCTGCTCCACTGCCACCTCCCCGGAAAGGCAAACCCAGTCAAGAGTCCCAAACACAAATACCCACAGAGGCCAGAAGCAGCAAGAAAAATGAGTAAAGTGGCAATTTCCACAGAGAAGCAGGTCCTCACCACCCACCTATTCAGTCAATCAATCAATAAATAGCTACTGAGCACCTGCCATGTGCAGGTACTGTCCCAGGCCCTGGGGATTTCATTGGTGAACTCAGCAGACAAAAATCCCTGCCTGGTGGAATTCACTTTCTCTTTGTCTCTCTTTCATTTTCCCACTTTTGATAGAGGCAAAGATACCAGAATTGCTT
>NW_007734215.1:92159-97006 GCF_000696425.1 Galeopterus variegatus | reverse complement strand
TGGGCCACAATAATCAACCTCATTGTATATCGACAAAATAAAATTTTTAAAAAAACAAAATAAACAAAAAAAATTAGTAATCATAATATAGCACACACACACACAAAAAAACATACCCAAGCTGAGGTCTCTCACAACACTCCAGGACACTCAAGGAGGTGATACTGCACCACCCGATCATGACCCTACAGGGCAGGTGGACCAAGCTCCAGTTCCTGGATGCAGAAGCCAAACTGCCGAGAGGCTGAATTACCTATTCCCTGGTGAACATCTGACTTTGAAGGAAGCATGCTCTCTGCCTCTCCTGCACCAGCCAGTAGAAAGAGCCCATCTGAAGCACGTGGCACGGTCCCCGACCAGTGGGGCTTCCTGACTGGCCTCAGCCTAATCACATGCTGTTCCCAGGAAACAGCCACCTGCCCGATCAGGAGTCTACATGTGGGGAATGAACAGAGAGTCCCAGATTTCTTTAGTATGTTTTCATGGTGATGCTATGTAAGTTAAAATGGAGGGGGAAGATAGTTCTTCTAGACCCTCATCTAGGAAGCCCTTTATAGATGAACCTGGGTTTCAATCTCAACTCTGCCACTAAGTGGCTAGGTGAATTCGGGCAGGCTCCTTAATCTCTCTGAGCCCCAGTTTACCTATTTGTAAAAGTATGTGTGATTAAGACTGAATAGTAGTAATACTAGTTAACATTCATTTAGCATTTATTACGTATCTATTTCTTTTCTATGTCCTTTACATGAACAAACACATTTCATTTTTGGTAACAACCTTGTGGTAGGTTATTCTTACCTTACTTTACAGATGATTGGGACACTGAGGTACGAGTTGTTAGGTAACTTGTCCAGAGCCATGCAGATACTTAGTATTGAAGACAGGCTTTGAACCTAGGAAATTGGAACTTAGAGTCTGTCCTCCAAGTTCTACGTGCTACCAAATGAGGTGACGTTGGTGGCAGAGTTGTTAGGTAACTTGTCCAGAGCCATGCAGATACTTAGTATTGAAGACAGGCTTTGAACCTAGGAAGTTGGAACTTAGAGTCTGTCCTCCAAGTTCTACGTGCTACCAAATGAGGTGACGTTGGTGGCAGTGCCCAGCACAGGACCAGACCCATAATATTTGATATATTTTAGTGATCTTTCACTCTTTCTCTTAGTTGTCCCATTTAAGATTCACCTGCTTTTACACTGAGGGGGGCTGAAACAGGGGTTTACTTCAATCCCCAGGAACCTGAAGCAAATGGTTGCAAGAAGAAAAATGGTCTAAGAATCATTACGGCAATTCTATTGTAATTCAGTTGCGGCTGTTTAGATTTGTCTAAGAAGTGTTACAGGCCAAACTTGGAGGAAAACTTGGAGATTGTCTAGTCCAGCTCTCACATTCATCAGTTCTGGAAACAAAGACCCAGAGAGAACATGTAGCTCACCCTGCTCCACACAGCTTATTTGGCAGTGAAGAAAAAACCATAGCAATGTGGGGCTGTTCTTAACAAGATCCTGCAGGGAAGAAACAGGAGACAAGGGAGGAATTGGAGGATGGACCCTCTCTGAGGTTTTAGGAGAGACTAATAAACACATGGACAAACTGCTAAAAGCATCCAGTGAGTGGTGGGTGACAGTGACTTCAGTGACTTGAAATGAACCTATAATTCATCACCCCAACCCTCAACTGTGAAGGACATCTTCTTCAGTCATTTAGCCAAGGAGGCAGATGTTCGGATTCCAGATGCTCTGCTGACCATTGTATTTCCGTCCTATGCCATGGCTCCAAAACAGAACCCTGTCTGTAAACTACTATCCATGGCCTCAGAGGAATCGAGTGTGTGAACACCAGCATCTTTTGAAATCCAAATGAACAAGTAAGTCACGGGAAACGTTCCCACTCAACATCAGCCTGTTCCACTAGGTCTAAGGTATATAAGTGAAGCCAACACCTCCAGTGTCTACTGAGGTCCTGAGACCCGTAATACAGAGTATACACAACCTTCAATTTGAAATGCATGTAAAACATTGGAAGACACGACTGTGCCTGGGATGCAGCAGGGCAGAAGTCAGTCACAAAATGCTCTTCAACTTTTATAACAAACAAAACATCATTAACAGCCAAGAGCTTCCGCAGGTAAGAGTACTATATATGAGCTTAATGAAAATGCGATTATCCAGAAAAAAAGTGTTAAGGAGATATAAATGTCCCTATAAATTGGAAAATAAAAGGCCGACTAGAGTAAGTGAGTCCACTGTTCAGTGTCTCCCGGCTCATTTTCATCTATCTTGTCTTTCCCTAATGAATCTGTGATGTTTTTGACTCTTATGGCTCCCAGTTATTCATGTGAGGCCTGTCCTTTCTATCTTGTACAAACAGAATAGCAGCCAATAATGTTAGAGCCAAGCATCTTATGAACAGTATTCTGTCCTCTCCCTATATTACCAAAGCACATGCTAAGAATCTGAAAGATAAGTGATTCATCCAAGATCGCACAGCTGACAGCAGAGCTAAGCTGGAGCCCACATGGTGGGATGGGGGTGTCTTTCCCCTCTTCTATGCCTTATGCATTCAGCCAAATTATTGCTGTACTTTCCTGGATGTGTGTACTTGCCTCTCTCTCTTTCTGACATTCAGATAGATATAATTCCACTGGACAGGTTCCCAATTGACAGCTTGAGCTGGTCAGCCCGAGTAATTCATGTATCTACAACATTGCAAATGCACAAACCAGATACATGGTGAAGGGCCCCGGACTTTAATTATATCTTATTTCACAGCTGTAGCCATTTCCTGCTACAGCTTAATAACCAGGTTGCACGAGCCGTGAACACTTTCTCTTGTTAATTTTGCTCAGGAAAATTGAGTTTTTACTGCCATTTTGGCAGAAATGCTTATCATAACAATTATGATAAAGTGATGAGGACCAGAAACATCTGCAGAAATGAACGTCGAGACAGAAAGATGTCAGTTAGTCTGGTTGGGTTTTTTAAAAATGTGCTGTAGGAAATCTGGGTTATGGCTCTGTCACCTGCTGAGAACAGCAGGATGAACAGAGGGCCCAGGCCTCTCCCCCTCTTCCTGCTGGGATGCCCAAAGAAGACCATGAGCCCTCGATGTCATGGACTGACTCCACTGTAGTACTCACCCTCTGCTATGGCTTTGGGGGAGATTTGAAAGGAGGAGGCAAAAGACAAGCCTGGGCTTAGCCAGAGAAAAGGAGAAAAAACCTTAGAGAACATCTCATTGTACAGGTGAGAAAACTGAAGCCAGAGGAAGGAGGAATTCCATCCCCAAGGTCGTACAACTGATGACTGATGGCTGTGCCTTCTGGCTTCTGTGCTGGAGCTCTCTCTCCTATGCCTAAAATAAACCCAGTGAAGGCCTGAGAAAGAAAATAAATGGAATAGCCTGGGACCTCTAGGAAGAGATCCCAGATGGCCTCTCTGATAGGTCAGAGCCAAGATAGATGGGAAAATCACAAGAACTGTGTCACTATTTGTGGCATTGTTTGGGAATCGGGAAATCATCTGTACCAGAGATGCAGGTCATTGGTGCCAAAGAGGAGGGAGGTGACAAAGGAATCTGGGGTATCATCAATCTGCAACAATGAGAAGGAAGAAAATAAATTCAAATATGTCAAATCCTGAGATTGCCTCTAGCAGCTTCTTCCTAGAGCAAGCCCTGGGCACCAGTGTATTTCAATGTTGATGCTGTTGAAGAGGTTCTTGAGAAGGGAACGTACTTTTCTCCTCTCAGGAGGCATCTTTGGGCTCTCAGTAGAATTTATTTCGTGCTACAACAGTCATGTTTAAAACAGAACTGCCAGAGTTCCTCGATTCTTAGATACCATCAATTGGTAAGACGCACCATCAATTTGATAAGAGCTTGCACAGAAGAGAATAAGCAGTACACTAAATATGCACATTCAGGGCCGGCCCGATGGCACACTGCTACAGTGCGCCGCTTGGGAGCATGGCGACGCTCCCCCCGAGGGTTCGGATCCCACATACAGACCAGCCGCTCACTGGCTGAGCGAGGTGCGGGTGCAACACTGAGGGTTGCGATCCCATTGTCGGTCCTGGTCCAGTATGGGCGCGACACTGAGGGTTGCGATCTGTTGCCGGTCATGAAAAAAGAGAAAAAGGAAAAAAATATATATATATATATGCACATTCATCATGGGACACAGCCGTAATTCAGAAATGTAAAAATGAGAAAAAATATTTACCCATAGAATTGAGGATAGGCAGTATATAGAAGTCACATATCTCAGTATAGAATAGATTATCAGGAGACCAGGTGGAAAGATAAAGAAAGACTGGCTCCACAAACACTACACCAATAGTCTAGATTTAAAAAAAAAAAAGATACTTGTAATTGCAATGTATTTGGTAGCACTGGAAATGAAAAAAATAAATTAAAATTTTTTTATTGCTACATAATAAGTGACCACAAAATTAGCAGCTTCATATAACACCTATTTATCTTCTAACAGTTCTGTAAGTCAGAAGTCTGGACAGAACTTAGCTGGGTTCTCTGCTCAGGGTATCACAAGGCTAACAAGAAGGTGTTGGCTGGGGTTGGAGTCTTCTCCTTTGTTGAGACTTCTCCTGTGCTCACTTTGCTGTTGGCAGAATGTATTCCCTTGCATCTGTAAAACTCAACGGAGGCTGCATCTTCGAGGCCAGCCGGAGAGATCCCACTCCAGGTCGCTATGATGGAATGTTCTATAAGCTAACATCATCACGGTGATGACTATCTCTTCCTAATCGCAGTTCCCAGCCACACTCAGAGCGAGAAGATCACACAGAGCTTGTGCACCTGAGGGCAAGAACCTCGGAGCTTCTCATAACTCT
>NW_007734215.1:73982-91732 GCF_000696425.1 Galeopterus variegatus | reverse complement strand
GAGAAGATCACACAGAGCTTGTGCACCTGAGGGCAAGAACCTCGGAGCTTCTCATAACTCTACCTACCACAATGGAAGAGTTACAAGGTGTAAGAACCAATAGGACTTCAGTGTTGGATCGAGGGTGTGCAACACTGGCCCTAATCATATAAGGCCAGTAATATTTTAAAGCAATTTTCACATGTGTGAGCTCTTTTGATCCTTGAAGCAATCCTATGACACAGTTAGATTGGATACCATTTTTGCCTTTTCACAGATGAGAACACGGAGGTGCAGACAAGTTAAGTGATTAGCCTAAGGCCACATGGTGAATTTCTGGCTGAGCCACAGCGAGGATTGTAGAGTCAGTTTCCCGCTTATGAGTTGAGAACCATTTCTCTTACACCATCCTGAATCACTGCTGCTGATATTACTGAGGAGTGGCCCTATCCACAAAGCCTTCCATCACCTTTGGGCAACTCCAGTGTAAGCACGGAAGCATGGCCAGACCACAGAGACCTTACCCTCAGGAATGCATGAGAGGAATCCAGACTCCCCCAAAGTGGTTTGGCTCTAGTTTCCTTGTTTCTCTCTCATGCTCACCAAGCTGGAAAGCACCAATTCCTTCCTGTATTAGAAGTCCCTGGCTTAATGACACATAGCACAAGCTTATCTCCAAATGCCAGCATCAGACAGCAAGTGCAAAGATCGTGACTTGACTCGGAAGATGTTATGACAATAATGATGAGGCCACAACCCTAGCATACTCTTGATAGAATTACTGTTACCATTTTCAATAGAGTCTCATTTGGAGGCTTAGTGGATGATTTATGGACCACTAACTTCCTTAAGCTTCCTAGGATGTGCAGAGTGGTCCAGCTGGCAGGAATCAACTGAGAGATGAAAAGAAGAAAAGTCACTTCTGCTTGATCTCTGAACATTTGCACTCATGCACAGGCAGGCCCGTGCTCACACGGAGGTACGTGCAAGTCTCTGTCAAGTCCTGTGCATACAGGCTGGCTTGCTGAGTCAGGAGTTACTGAAAGGAGCTGGCCCTCCTTACCTTATGTGACCATCTGAGCTCCAAACTGCAACAACTTTATCCACTCACTAAATGCACATCACTTAAATGAACCTGTCATGAAGGAAATTCAAACTGTGTTAACAGCAAAATCTCTGTAGTGATGAAAACACCTCATTAAAGACACGAAGGGTGGGAGGTGAAGATAAAAGGATTCCTCTCTTTTTCTCTTTTGCTTCCTGCTTCACTGGACTGAGAAATGTGCAAAGACCTTTTAATTTCCTGGGTCTACGTTTGCTCACCTTTAATACAGGAGGGTGTGATGGGATGGGGAGGGGCAAGAATACTTAGTGAGATGAGTTTTGGAGTCAGACTTATTCTACTCTGTATTAATACTGAGACTTCAAGAAAATTCAATCAATCTCTCAGAACCTCAGTTTCTTAAACTGTAAATATGTAAAAAAAATGCTTAAATCATAAGATTGTAGGATTATTTATATATACGAGAGTACTTCAGAAAGTTTGTGGGAAAATAGAATTAAAAGATAATACAAATCTTTATATGAACTTTTCAAAGTACTCTAGTATGCAGTCATGTGACACTTAACGATGGCGATACATTCCAAGAAATGTGTCATTAGGCGATTTCATCACTGAGTGAACACCATAGAGAGTTCCTGCATAAACCTACATGGTACAGCCTACTACACACCTAGGCTGTATGGAGTAGCCCGTTGCTCCTAGGCTGAAAACCTGTACAGCATGTTAGTGTACTGAATACTGTAGGCAATTGTAATACAATGATAGGTACTTGTATATTTAAGTATATCTAAACATTAAAAAGGTATAGTAAAAGTATGGTACAAAAGATAAAAAATGAATGTTACACCTGTACAGGGCACTTACCATGAACGGAGCTTGCAGGACTGGAAGTTGCTCTGGGTGAGTCAGTGACTGAGTGGTGAGTGCATGTGAAAGCCTTGGACATTAGTGTATATGACTGTGGACTTTACAAACATTGTACACTTAGGCTGCACTCAATTTATAAAAAAAGAAATGTCATTGCACTATGACATTACAATGGCTACAATGTCACTAGGCAATAGGAATGTTTCACTTCCATTATAATCTTATAGGACCACTTGGACTTTACAAACATTGTACACTTAGGCTGCACTCAATTTATAAAAAAAGAAATGTCATTGTACTATGACATTACAATGGCTACAATGTCACTAGGCAATAGGAATGTTTCACTTCCATTATAATCTTATAGGACCACTGCTACATGCCATCTGTCATTGACCAAAATGTCATGATGTAGCACATGACTTTATACACAAAGCAACTAGCAGTGTAGCATATAGCAGGCATTTAATAGATGTTAATTTCTACTTTCCACCCTCAGGGTCCTTTCCAGCACCCCCTTCTCCACCTTTTTTAGCAATTCTGTAATCATCAGTCTTTCTTCTGATAGTTAAGTCATTTGAAGTGTTAAAGCACCATTAAAAAAAACATTGCCATAGCATTTCTGACAGCCTGTCTGCGGCACCCTGACATTCTCCCTCTTCCCACCCCCTCTCTTGGAATTATCTAAGAAAAAAGTATAAATGCATGTGTACTTATTTGTCAGCATCCAGATCAGAAGCTTGTTCCGGAAAGTCTCTCCACTTTCTGAAGACCTCAGACATCCCCTCCCACAGGTGTCATGCATTGAGCAGGAGTAAACATCATGCTGTCATGCAAAATCACGGCAACAGCTTCCGCAAGGATGAGCATTTAGCAGCTTAAATACACAAGTCTCACCTGGATGTTGAGGATGATTTACTCTGAGTTGTGCTGGGAAAGCACTACACAAACCCTGCTTCCCAGCCCGAGGGGCAGGAAGGTCAAGGGTGCTGAAAAGGGATTAGATTAAATAAAATGCAGAATCAGTAAGCCTTATGAGCTACCTGCTGCCTGTTCTGCAGAAAAGCTGAGATAGCAAATGCTCATGGTATGCCTCCAGGGCATCAGAGAGATCTTCTCAGGGATTGATGGCCCTAACTCCTGGCACACTTTTCCCACTCCCAGACTTCTCATGACACTAAAATTATAAAGGGACATTATTATAATGGGACTTCTTCACATTCTTTTCAGTTTAAAGATCCATGCGCAATTTATTTATCTTACCACAAGTAAGAATGCTGCTTACAAGAACCAGATACTATGGAAACTTGTGAACCAAATTTCTCAGGCTCAATATGCATCTATGCTTTCTTATTACCTAAAACCTTCCTACAAGAGAGTTATTATTTGGGCTTAAAGAGAAACATATATAAGTTAGTAGCAGTCATTACCACCTTAGCATGACTTCTTTACCCAGCCATGTCCCACAGTGTCAAGTAGCCAAAAGCAGGACATGCCTTCCCATAACAGGACAAAGCATGTTCTATATAAAATGTTCAGCCCTGAAAACTGAAACCTTCCTACAAGAGAGTTATTATTTGGGCTTAAAGAGAAACATATATAAGTTAGTAGCAATCATTACCACCTTAGCATGACTTCTTTACCCAGCCATGTCCCACAGTGTCAAGTAGCCAAAAGCAGAACATGCCTTCCCATAACAGGACAAAGCATGTTCTATATAAAATGTTCAGCCCTGAAAACTGGTTTGAAGCAAAAGCACAGCTATCTGCCAAGAACAGGCCAGGATTAACAATTCCAGGAAATGGGGGTAGAGGGTGAAGAGTAAGGGGTGAACTGAAAATCCAATACCCACTTCTACAGGAGAGAAGTGACACTATGCTCCAGGCATGAGGACAGGTGAGAAGTGCTGAAAGAAAAAGGCTTAGTGTCCCCCAAACAAATTCTAGTTCATGATGTGTCCTAGGGCCGCCCCCCCCCGTCCTGGTGCTGTCCATGGTTCTGAAGAAGTTTGTTGGTTTTGTCTGGAGTATTCACCCCTTTTGTCCCCCTCCTTTTATTCTGCCTGTTGTACAGTAACTATTAACATTTAATGGCCACTCACAAAGTGAATGATGTTGTGTGCTGCACTGTTAACTCAGTGGCTAATGAATGAGTACACTGAATCCAAAAGCCTCTAGCCTGCGAGCTCTGTGGGCTCACATATCATCGTTCTCAGGGCCTGTATTCAGCAACTCAGCATTTCCTTCATCCTTTTATCCACCTTCCATTCACCATTTAATATTTATTAACTTTCCAGTATCGAGCAAAATGTATTGAAAGGAGTGGACAGGACTTAACTCCACTCTGTAACAGAGTCATGCAACAGCAGAAAAATCATTTGGGGACTTGCTTTCTTCCATACACATGTAGAGCAATGCAAAAGAGAACCAAGGGCCCAAGCATATTGGGATAAAAATTCTACAAAAACTCAAGGAATTAAAAAGTTATATCATAAAGATTTAAAATTTACCTGTATAAAAAGCAAAAACATCTGTCTGGGTGGAAAACACAATATACAAAGTTAAAAGACAAATGATAAACTGGGAAACGTAATTAAAGAATATACTTAAAAGATACATAAACAATATAATAGAAAAGTAGATGAAGTTCACATGAAACATTTTCCAGCGAAGAAAATATAATAGCTCTTAAGCATGGGAATGACTGCTCAACCACCCCTCATAACATGAGAATTGTGTATTTAAATTACATTGGGATACCATTGCTATCTATCGGATTAGTAAAAACTCAAAAGTTTTGTAAAACATCAGGATAGAAAAGCTGTAGGGAGACAAACATTCTCCTAAAATGCTGGGAGAAGGGTAAATTACAGCCTCTACAGAGGGCAATTTGGCAATATATATCAACTGTACAAATGCACAAAATCTTTGACCCAGAAACTCAGTTCTTCTCTCACACACATGTGAAATGATACATGCATATGATTATTCACTGCAGCATTTATATTGATGGAAAAAGACTGAGAATAAAATAAATATCCATCAATGGGGACTTAATGTATTATAATACCTACATACAATAGCGTGTTATGCTGGCATAAAAATTAAAAGCTCCTTGTATAATGAAATGCAATAATCTCTAAATATATTTTAAGTAAAATGACAATGTAAATTATAGTCCAGAAAGAATATATAAAAGGCAATAAAAATGATTTATATGTACTTGTTTGTAAACACACACTATATTTCTGCAAGAAGCAGATAACACTTTACCTCTTTGGGAGAGAAATGAGAAACTAGAAGTTGAGGATGTGGAAACAAACTTCTGCAAACTTTTAAGATTTTTGATATTTCAGCCTTGTGAATGTATTGCCTATAAAAGCTATTTTCTTTTTAAATCAAAGTCATCTTAGGAAGAAACATGACTGTTGTTTCTTATGACTTCAGGATTGATCCCTCCCCCACCTAACTCTTCTTGCTTTTAGCGTTTGCACTACCCATGTATTGCCTTAATGATAAGCTTTTCTACTAAGTGCTATCCCATCCTATTTAAGCTTATGTAATATCAATGAATGGTGGTGTGAAATTTACTGCCTTTATGTTCTTTTTATTCACATGAGTATATATCTTGTCTTCGCTTTTGAGATTTTTTAGCCTTCTCCCTGAGTAGCACATGTAAAAAGGAAAGAAATGTTATAATAGTCATTGAGTACCTTCCTGGTGCCCAAGGCTGTTATGATATCTAATTTAATCTCATAATGATCCTACAGCAAAACAGTGTTCCTCTTCTTATTATACAGATGATAAATTTGGGGTACACAGAGGATAAATGACTTCCCAATGGTGACAGCTAACAAGTGGCAATGCTCAGATCTGAGCGCATTTGTCTAGGTCTGCTCAATACTGCCTCCTTGTGCAATAGAAAAATAATGGTCTTTGTAGTTTCAGTCAATCTTGGATTACTTTCTTCAACTATCAATGCTTTGGTTTTCACATCTGTAAAACCAGACTTAATATTTATTTTGCAAGACTGGGTTTTAAATTAACATAAATGCACATAGCACTGTGCCTGGCTGGTAATAGATGTTCCATAGTGTTAGTTCCACTGCTTTTGTGTTCCAGTTCCTAGAAGACTATTATACATTTAGTTGTGCACAAAAGTACAAGATAACTTTTTCTTTTCAATCAAAGAAATTGGAATAATAGTTCTATGGTAAGAGAAGCATCCCAGAGGAGGCATGCCAAAAGTAATCTAAAGATGTGCTACGGGCCAGCCCAAGTTCTATGGTAAGAGAAGCATCCCAGAGGAGGCATGCCAAAAGTAATCTAAAGATGTGCTATGGCAGAGTCTCCTGGGATTAAAAGGGCAAGTTTGTTATGCTCTGAGATATCCTGTTCCCCTCCTGGTGTATCATCTAAAATGATCCTTTAAAGGCACCGAGGGTTGCGATCCCGTTGCCGGTCCCGGTCCGGTACGGGGGCGACACTGAGGGTTGCGATCCGTTGCTGGACACGGAAAAAGACAAAAAGGAAAAAAAATACGGCGGAGTCTCCTGGGATTAAAAGAGCAAGTTTGTTATGCTCTGAGATATCCTGTTCCCCTCCTGGTGTATCATCTAAAATGATCCTTTAAAGGGATCTGTCAAGAATGACTTTATAGTTTCATCCAGGTTGGGCATGAGCAAATTTATTAAACCAAAGGTGGAGGCTCATTGTGCCAGCTAAAATTGTACCATTTTCATTCAGAAATGAGCAGAAGTCAAGCAATGTTTGAAATATAAACCCACTCCAGCCCACTGCTTCCACAAAAAACGTAAACCAGAGGGCACCTACAGAGCACCTGTAATTTCACATAATTGGCCAAAGGACTTCATTGTTCCACGATGCAGATGAGAGATCATTAATGGACAGTAAAAGGGGGCAGAGGGTGGGGAAAACACCTAGCAGAAGACAGCTTAATGCTTTCAGGGTAGATTGGCACATCAGAGCTCTGCTGTAATACGCAGTTGCTAATTTCACTGAGTTATTGAACAAATGATGGATGAGGATAGTTAATGGGCACCATGACAGCAATAATGAAGATACTCCTGCCAGAAGACCTCTGCTCCCACCTCCCATTTAAATGACTTCTCGTACCACTGAATACCTGCTTGTCAAGAGTACCTGGTACCTGTTCCCTGACAACTCAGGATGAGATACTCCCATTCCAAATGCCAAAGGACTGTCTGGCTACCTACCATTGATCTCCCTGTGTCCCCCTTCTCCTCTATTAATGTGATTTACCTAGGAAAGTGCAAAGCTAGGAAATTGAACTACAAGGAAAATTGAACTTAAGAGCAGCACTGCAATTTCCACCCAGTTTGATATTTTTCATTGCTTCTAAGTGGCTGGCAGTCTTCAGTGTTTTCAGAGCACTGCAATGTCAGGACAGACAGCCATTTTATTTAATTGACTGTCATTGCGGTGCTGTGTTTATGCCTCAGGAAGGGCAGACGAGATGTATAAAGGCTGTGTAAGGTTGCCCAGAGACAAAGACCAAGGGAAATAAGAGAGTGGGCAGTGCCATTGTCCTGGGATGGAGGAAATGGCAGGCAGTTGTGCTTGGATTTCCAGCTTCAGAGACTGATTAGCAGAGAGGTGAATGGCTTTCCTAATGATTTGGAATGCAAGCCAAGAAGACTTCATGAAATTCACACATACAGTGACCTTGGAATCAGTTTAAGCATCATTCAATGTGACACCAAATCTATTAGACTGAGATAATTGTAGTTAACCTCTCTGCCATTTTAATTTTGTCATCTCTCTCAAATATGCAAGAATAGCCCCATGATTTGTCCCAGATAGTAGCTTTGCAAAAAAAATAGTAATAATATTTGCATATTGCCATAGCACAAAATTATGCTGAATAAAGAATCCTGTAGATTACAAACAGAAAGCTGGAAGTGGCCATTTGCTGTATGACAAGAAGATTAAAGGTAAATGTGAGACCTTTTCAAGCTAAGTAACTAAAAAGGGTGTGAAAATGAAAGGAAAGAAATGACCAAATGGATTAATAATGACACAGCTTTCCATTTGGGAAATACAGAGTTCAGTGTTGACTTAAATCTCAGCAAAAATAGGTTGGGAGGTCAACATTTGGATTTTCGGAAACTAACAACACAGGGAAGAATACTAAAAATCAGCGGGTTGGGGGGAGAGGAGGAATCCTAAACTCTATTCTCTCTCCCTCCCCTGGTCAAAAGATAAGCATATCAATGAAACCCCCACCATTTGTGGAGTGTCTGCAAAGGCCCAGGGATTTGGTCATTATTTAGAAACCCCAATAGAATCATAAGAGGTGGGTATTGGTAGCCGTGCTTGGCATTGAGAATCCCGGTTTAGAGAGACCACTAGTCTGTGGTCACTCACCTAGTGGATGCTTGAGCTTGGATTTGAGTCCAACTCTTTCTGCCTCCAAAATATTTCCATATCACATCACAACACTGCACACAAAGCAGTGTCAACATGTCTCATCAGGCTCAGAGGCCTCTCCAAGGTGGCTGATAATTCCAGCTACCTAACCTTCAAGGATCCTTGATGAAACAGCTTACACTCCAGGCAAAACCCTGCAGCGAGCTTCCCCTCTTCCTCGGGTAAGCTTCTGCCGCCATCGCTTGTGTGGTCTGGGGTTTCTCTTCTATGATCATAGGCTCTCCTAAACCTCTCTGTGTGTCCTCTCCACTGTGCTTCTCCCAGCTCTGTGCAGCTACAAGTTTATACTTTCTCACAACATAAAAACTTGCAGGCAGATGAGGTTTGAAAGGGAAAATTATTGGGGTTTAGATGGGATGGGACGGTGGTTCTCACTGTTGCTCTCAGTTTACCCTCACTACATCAGTAGGATCGACTGGCCCCACATACACCCAGTTCATCATGTACTCCTTTACTCTCTGATGAGGTTTGAATGTGTCCCCCAAGTTCATGTGTTGGAAACATAATTCTCAATGCAACAGTGTTTAGAGGTGGGGTCTTTAAGAGGTGATTAGGTCACAAGGTCCCTGCCCTCACGAATGAACTGATGTCGTTATCTCAGGAGTAGATTAGTGATCGTGGGGAGTGGGCTTCTTATAAGAGGATGAGTTTGTCCCCCTTTCTCTTGCTCTCCTTCACACACTCTCTTGACATGAGATGCTTTCTGCCATGTCACGACACAGCAGGAAGGCCCTCACCAGACACAGCCCCCTGTTCTTGGACTTCCCAGCCTCCAGAACTGTGCGCTAAATAAACTTTTATAGCATATAAATTACTCAGTCCGTGGTGTTCTATTATAGCAGCACAAAACAGACGAAGACACTTTCTCACTTTCCAAGTATTCGTGCAGGGTCCTATGGACTTCCCAGCCTCCAGAACTGTGCGCTAAATAAACTTTTATAGCATATAAATTACTCAGTCTGTGGTGTTCTATTATAGCAGCACAAAACAGACGAAGACACTTTCTCACTTTCCAAGTATTCGTGCAGGGTCCTATAGGCAGACCACCATGCAAGTGCAAGGACAGACCTAAGCAGAGGTCCTTTCTTTTGAAGGGCTTGCTATCTGGAATCAGGCCTCCTTCATTCTCTCAGGTCTCAGGTTCTTCCTTCAGACCGTTGTCAAAATCACCCTCTTCAGAGCTGCTCCAGACTCTGCAGTTTCCTTCACTCTTCTAGAATGTCACCTCTGTGGGTCCTTTTTGTTTCCTGCTTCAGACAAATGAGAGGTGGTGGAGCATAGTTAAGAGTATACTTATCTGGCTTATGTATTTGCCATGCAAGTTATTTAAACCCCTCTAAACCTTTAGTTTCTCCTCTTTAAAATAAGAAGAACGATATGTTACCGAACCCAAGTCCAGCTGCCTGCTGCATACAAAACCCTGGCTTGGCTTGCCAAAGTCTGTTACTCCAAGGCATTTAGCTCTTGGCTGAGGCTTGCCAAAATCTTGTTACCAAACCCAAGTCTGGCTGCCTTCCCCAAACAAACAAACAAAAGTGACCCAAAAGTCAAAAGCTGGTGAAAACAGAAGTCAGGTTTTATTCAGGAATACCGGTGACCTGAGGAGAGACATTGGGCTAACCCAACTTTCCAGTAAACCTGAAGGACAGTGGCCAGACTAAAGCCATCTCAGAGACTCAGATTTATTGTGTGGTTTTTAAAGAGGGGGGTGAGGGCATGGAACATGGGAAATGAAAAGCAAGAGGAAGGGGGACGTGTAAGGAGCCAGGTGCAACGTCTCGCCAAGGCTCCACCTGGCTTCTGTTTTTGTCCTTGATGTCATCTTAGGATCCTGCTTTGGGGTGGAATCAGAATAGCTTTACTGATGTATTCCTTGGTTTCTCCAGGTCTGGATAGTATGTGTCTCAGGCCAAGTTTGCAGCTCCAGGCTGACTGGAAAACAACTTTACATTTATGTAAATAATGTCATCCTGCCCTGTAAAGAGGTTCAAAACATCATAACCATGGGAAAAGAGGGAACTCAGAGAAATGAAGGCTAAAAAAAAAACTCCTTTTTTTTTTTTTTCTAAAGCCCATGTGATTTTAGGTCCCAACATGGCTTCAGTCCTGCTCATACCAACAAATACAGTACTCCCCTCAAGAGCTTGAAGTGAGGATAAAATACATAAGAAATTTAAAACAAATAGTGCCTGGCACATAGAAAGCACTTAATGAAGGGCATTCAGCACTATTAATATGACTATTATTATCATTATCCAAAGAGGTTCTTACAGTTCTCCCTCTCCTGCTTGCTCCTCTCTCTTGCTTGTCTAAAACCTCAGAGTTTCTTTGAACCTCCACTTTCTTCAGTATCCCTCACCAGCAGCGCCCCCCATCCCCCGCCCCTGCCCAGGACTCATAATCTCTCCTGCCTGCCAGGACAGATGTTCTCCCACCCCACCTCTCCTACGTCCTTATCTCCCGGACTATTGTCTCTTCTCAATACACACATTAGCATAAATGTTACTATCTCTAAAATCCAATTAATTTCAATTACTGTGGCCCCAGACAGATTACGAGTGCTCTTAATTCACAGAAGATTCTGAGGAAGTAGAGTTTGCCTCTGACATCTTCAATCTTGCATGGCTGTGAGGACCAGAGAACACAGATGGATGGCTGGACACAAACCACGTCAACCCCAATTCACCCAGTCACCCCAACTCTTTCAAAATGCAGTCTTTATCTAGAGTGAAAACTTTTACAACCTTGCCTGGCCTTAACTGGTTTCCCTGCTTGGGCATCGTTATAGGTTGCAAACAAATAATAAAGAGGGCAAAAGATGGGGACACTAGGTGATTACCTGGAAACATGTACAAACTAAAAAATAAATCATCAGGAACTGACTGTATATGCACATGCCTTTAAGATCCTGAATTGCAGTGTTAGCAAATGTATGCAAAATCAAATAATCAAGTCTTGATTCAACCTGCCTGATGCACTTTATGAATCCTCTCAACATTCATCCATTCAGCAAATGTTCAATGTGCATCTATCATGTGACAGGCAGTTTTTGGTTCTGGGCTAGAGCAGAGAGTGGACAGAAAAGGAGATGGAAAGAAGATACTTTGGTTGTTATTTTGAATTATCAATACCTCTGCTTCCTTTCATCAACATTAATAATTGAGAAGGTATAGTAGAATAAGGACTTTTGGCTCCTATTAATGATTTGACATCTCAAGGCTCTGCATAGCTCCTGGAGCAGAGGAGGGCTTGGGCCATGTGTGAGCAGTTCTAACCCACAGGTCTTGGTTAAGGTCGACACTTTTGTATATAATACCTGCTATATCTCAATCATTGGCCCTCTCCACCTGGATATCATTGTCATGAGTCATTACTTGAAAACCCCAGGAGAAGCTTGAGAGGCAGGTAAGCCCTTAGGGATGATACCCCTGATACCACCAAGCAGCTGTCCTCAACTGAACCCAGCATTATTCTCCAGCCATATTTCCTGATACCTCCATGCTGACTGCCTTAGTTAACTGGAGCTGCTATAGCAAATTACCATAGACATTTATTTCTCAAAATTCTGGAGGCTGGGAACTCCAAGATGAAGGCACCAGCAGATCCAGTATTTGGTAGGGGTTCAATTCCTGGGTGGCCAGTGGCCATCTTCTCCTTATATCCTCACATGGTAAGGCGGAAGGGAGGGAGGGAGAGAGAGAGAGAGAGAGAGAGAGAGAGAGAGAAAACAAGCTCTTTCCTGTTTCTTCTTACAAGGGCTCTAAGCCCATTATGAGGGCTCCATCTCCATGATCTAATCACCTCGCAAAGGCCCCACCTCCTAATACCATCACGCTGGGAGTTAGGGCTTCAACATATGAATTGGGGAGGACACAAACATATAGTTTATAGCACTCCCAATTTTCCTTCAAGATCCAATTTTTCTTATGGTTTTTCAAGAAAGCATGTAACAGTTCCACTGAGTAAGTGCTAGATCTCATGCTAGAAAGATGTAAGCCTCAAATGAGATTATTGTCCTCATTTTACAGAAGAAAGGGAGGACCAAAGGGATTGCAGCATTTCCCTCAGTCACTCCGTTTGTGGGTGACAACGCTTTGACCAAGGCCCTCTCCAGAGTCTTCCCTGTGTTCAACATGGAAAGGAGCCCAGGCAAGTGTGCAGAGAAAGCTCGCGGGCCAGGTGGGGAGGAGGCTCCAGGCTGGCAGCCGGGACACCAGGGCCCCTCACCAGCTGCAGAGGCTCATTTACCATCTCTCAGTCGGAGCTTCTAAGTACATAAAATCAGCATCTGGGCCTCTGCTCTCCATGTTAGAAGTTTATTAGGAGGCTAAAACCTTCTGAAAAACCAAAAGGGTCAAAACTTTGAAGTGTGACTCTAAAGGCTGAAGACCTTAAACAAGTGAACAGACAGAGGGTCTCCATTTGTGCCGCGCAGGCGCTCTGATGCGGTGTGGGCAGCTTGACTCACTCTGGGGATCCCACTTCATGACAGTGGCTTGGGAAGGACTCTGGACTCCAGAAAACAGCAGTCCCGGAGCTGGCTGGGATGGGGGAGGGCCTCTAATGTGAGGACACAGCAGGAGGAACGTGCACCCCCAAACCCACATGTGCCTGTGCGCGCAGAGGCAGTGACCACCCTTCTCAGCAAGAAAACACTCACAGCTCTCCTGGGCCTCCTTTCCCAGCTTTTCACATGATTCCTCTGCTTTCTGTTTGTTGATCACACCCCTCCCCGTTTTCCTTAGGGTTTCCTTAAAGGCCAGCCATCTGCCCCCCCTCCTCCTCCTCCCCCATTCAATGGTTCTCCATGAACGTTTTATCCCTAAAAACAACAACATCAGGTTCAATTCACAAAAGACAAAACTGCTCCATGGTAATCAGGGTTGAAATTCTCAGCCGCACTTCCAAAAGGCATGTAGCTGGGAGCTAACGCGGACACAGATGCATCGTGTATCTCTGTGATAGTGAATGGGGCCAAGTTCCTCGAGCCGGTGAGTCCGGCACTTCGTGGCAGCCATGGGGTGTCCTGGCTCCCAGGCAGGGGTGAGCTGCTCTCCCCTCCCCTCTCCCTCATGGACTCTCAAGGGGCTTCCCAGGCTTCAGGGGACAAAAGTGAACTTTCCAGCCCCTGGGCTGAGGTGTCTCAAGGGACTCCCCAAATTAGAGACCCGGACACCAAGAAGCCTCCTTTTCTGATTTGGATGTGTTATGGCAAGAAGAGAACAATACCCCTTCCTGCATGCACGCTTGTCTTCAGATCTCTCCCTGTAGCAGCTCATCAGCATATAGAGTAATTTTAATAGAACCCCTGTAATGCTTTCTCTCTAAAGAAGGATTTTAATACCCTTCTGAGTGACATTTAATATGATAACGGTATGTAAGTTTGACAGGAAGCTGTTTTCCAAGAGTTAAAGTCCTAACAGTCCCACAGATCAGACTGACAATGGCTTTCCTGATCATTATTAAATTCCCTGTGATTAGAAAATGGCCCAGTGCTATTGATTCAAGCTCTTTGAGTTAAGCTAAGCTTTAGAGGCCTTTCACAAGGCACAAAAAGGGCATTTGATATTGTATCTTACCTCCCAATTAAAGTACTGTTCAGAGTACAAATAGCAGACAGCCAGGCATGAGGCATGGGCTCCAGGAAAAATGGTGGGAAGCGTTTGTCCAAAATATAGCACCAGAAGACAAGCTCCCCACCACTACACCTGGCAAGGTGCTGCACGCCGGTGTGAGGCTGAGTTCCCACAGGCAGAAGGCTGCCCCCGAAGCTTCTTGGGCCAACGACACTTTGAATCTAATGTCAAGGCTCCTACAGATGGGGAGGCCATACATCCTAGAATTTCCAGTGTAATTTCGATTTCAAGGAGTTTGTCCTGCAGTCCCCTCAATAATTGTCAGGTTGTGTGTACAAATTGTGCATCAAGGAATTAACACCAAGTCTCCAAAGGTTAAAGATTCTGGGTTACATTTTCAGGTTAATAAGTGGGGAGAGAATAAAGGCAATGGTGTTTCTGTCACAATCTAAAGCTCTAGAGAAAACAAGGACCCCTAGAAGAAAATCTTGAACAATTGCAGGATATTATTCATTAACAATTGCAGCGCCTATTCATTGCACAGACAGTAAGCGATTTGAGCGCTTTGACTACCTGTCTTTCTAATCCCACCAACCCCAGGAGAGTCTTTCTAAAACCAGTTGCTGCCTCTCTGGCTCAGAGGTCTTGGTGCTGTGTCTTCTCGGGTTCTGCCCAATAGGGGCTCAGCCACTGTGCTAAGAACCTTGTCATATGCATCCTCTCACTGTTTTTCTTTTTTCTTTTTTTTTTTTTTACCATGACCCACATTAAGAAATATATTTTTAAATCACAACTCAGCCGATGCCATGCATTCAATACTGAAACAAAAGCTTCAGAGAACAATACTTATGCATACTAGGTGCACTTTTATGTCACAGCCTGCAAAACGGATGTCATGGCTCTAACAGACGTCTGCCTGCAAAGTGAAAATTGCTCTATATTATCGAGAATCATAAATACTCATTTGTTAATTTATTTAGCAAATACTTAGAAAGCATAAGACAAGTATCTGTGTTAGGTGTTGTGTAGGGATGAAGAAGAAGAAAGTTTCTCTCGTCGAGCAGCTCACAATCAATTGGGAGAGATATAACTGACACACAGGAGAAGGTAAACAGTGATGCTGAAGAGACTGGTGTCCAGGTGACACATGGAGGTGTGCGGAGGGAGGGAGAGAGGGGATGTGCACTGGGGGGGGTGGGGGGGTGGAAAAAGCCACTGGGAAACTACTATCAACCTGGCAGGAGGGGGTGTTCAGCTCCTTCTCTCCCTGTCTTCTGCTGGTGCCTGCACACCATGGGCTTTGAATAACTGCATTAACGGCTCTCTGGTTAGACCACAGTACGTCCAACAGCTACTGTTTATTGAGCACATTAAAGCATGTCTGGCTCTGTGCTGGGAGTTTAACCCACTTATCACATGTAATCCTCATGACAACAGAGTGAAGAAGTCACTATTGTTCCCAATTTATAGATGAGGAAATTGGTCCTCTGGCGTACTCCATGGCTCACTCCAGGTCACACAGCTTAAATAAGTGGAGGATTTAAGACTTAAACCGGACTTCTTGGGTCAAAAGCACACATACCACATGACAACAGAGTGAAGAAGTCACTATTGTTCCCAATTTATAGATGAGGAAATTGGTCCTCAGGCGTACTCCATGGCTCACTCCAGGTCACACAGCTTAAATAAGTGGAGGATTTAAGACTTAAACCTGGACTTCTTGGGTCAAAAGCACACATACCATCCACTCCTTCAGGGGATTTATATACATCTAGATATTTTTGTGAGGGGACGGCAAAGTCTAGGAAAGGAGATGGTTTAAGCATGAGGTGTGGCATTTCCGGGGAATAAGTGAGGAAATCAGCAACATAGAAGTGGAAGTTTCATTTTAAGGCAAAGGCAGGCAAGGGCCGGGTTAGAAGATTACAAGAAGGGAAAAGTAGCTGGAAAACAAGTTTGGATAGCTGCAAAATAACAAAAACAATAAAACCCATACCGATAGCAAAACTTTTTGAGTATTTACAACATGCTAGGCACCATTTCAAGGTCTTGACTAATTAGTCATTTCATTGTACAGTTGAAGAAACTCAGGCACAAAAAGGATTGGGTAATTTGTCCAAGACCAAACAGAATAATGTTTGATAATCCTAGGCTGGTGTGAAATTGGTGTTGCCATGAATACTCTATTTCTGCTTTTCTGCTTTTCTTCAATCCAGTTCTTCCCCTATTGCTCAGTGGGAACCCTGAGCTTAGGGTACCTGCAGCGAACACTTTGGGGTTCCCCTCAGATGCCCTCATTGGGCTGCTTTGTCCAACCCCCAGCTGCTGGGAATATTGGCTGCTGACTCTTCATAGCTGCGACCTGGCTGGGCATTGCCCTCAGACCCAGGGAATCACCTCACCCAAGGTTATACCCCTATGAAGAGAGAACCTGTGGCCCGTGAGGGGCTGACGTGGGAGTCCAAAGCCACAGCACCTTTGCCTCAACTGGGAGCAACTCTAGAAGATCATCCTAGCCCAAAGTTCCCCACACAACTGGCTGACTTCAGCAGAAATGCATTTTAGGTCAGTTTCTCCTCCTCCTCCTCTTCTTCACCAATCCTGCCTTCTTCACTTTTTTACAGGTGTTTCTCTTAAGAGCTCTACCCAATAAACCCTGGATGAAATTCTCCCTGTCATAGTCTGTTTCCAGGGAACCTAATCTAAGCCAGTTAGTACCAGGAGTGACCCTAGGATGTGCACTATAGAATGGGATTGGGGAGAGAGAGTAGTCCCTGGCCAGCTGGCAATGAGAACTCCATCCTGGTGGCCTCTGGTGTGCTGTAGCCATGCAATTGCAAAATGTCTACTCAATTAAATGTGTTGGGACACCAGTGGAAGGTGATGCTCTGGCCAGAGTAACATCTCCAGCCCTGGAGAGGCATGAGAGGAAATAAAATCTACAAAGACCATGGAATTGGTGGCTGTTGCTGAGAGCCACTGATCCACTCACTGTAGAGAGATGATTTCAGGTGATTTCATGGTAATCAGTTGACAATTGAAGGCAAAATATGAAAGCCAGAGGATTTTGGGGGGCAGTATTTTTGGAAACCCTAAATTCCTGCAGCAGAGAGCCATCAGCACAAAGAATCAGGTTCAGTACTTAATCACGTAAGAGGAACAAAGCTTCAGAGAAGGTTGTTTTCTGAACAACCTATGCCAAGGTCAAGGTTATAATAGAAAAAAAGTGGAACTCTGAGACTTGGGATATGGTTTTTGGGTCATGATGTAGTTGAGAACTTTGAACTCCCATCTTCCCCCAAACCTGCTGGACCTGCAGAAGTAGCCTATCCCCTTTGATAGAAGACAGTGCCCCCCATATGCTTGGGTGTTATGTAGTAATGGCAAATGATTCAAGTTCCTTCCAAGACCCTTTTGGCTCCCCTTGGGATCCTTTCTCTGGTCTCCCCTTCTGTGAATCAGAATAATGTAAAGGGTAAAACAAGACACAGCCCACAAGACCAGCTAAGGAAAGAGAGAGACTATACACCAATGGATTAGAGTCTGGTCTGGCTAACACATACCACGAAGAGTTGGGAGTGTGTGCGTTGGATTCTGAGGGCAATGGATCAAGGTGGTGGAACAAAGTTGGATAATGGAGGTTTATCAGTATGCAAATGTATTAAAACTTTTACATGATGTGGAATTTAACACTCTGGTAAGGATCTTAGGAGAAGTTGCTAATGAACTGCCAGGTTGAATCTTGGAGGTTTAGAAAAGGCAATGGCCCACACCAAATAGCTTTGCCAGCACTTC
>NW_007734215.1:71206-73066 GCF_000696425.1 Galeopterus variegatus | reverse complement strand
GATCCCAGAAACCAGATAGATCATGGAGGATGAGAGTAGACTACTGCCAGCTTAACCTAAGAGCTGTCCCAATTGTATTCACTGTGACAGATGTGGTGCCTGTGTTACAGCAGATTAGCACAGACACTAGCATACAATCTTCAAACATTGCTGTAGCAAATGCTTTCTTCTCCATCTGTTTCTCAAGGAGGATCAATCACAGCTTACATTCACATGGAACAAATAACAGAATACATCTACAGCCTTGCCCCAGGGCTTGGTTAATTTACTTTCCCTCTGTCATGATACAGTCCAGGAGACCTAAACCATCTGTACATTTTATAGATAATCAAATTGGTCTACTATACTGGTGGCATCATGCTAATTAGAGCTGATAAGCAAGAAGGGACAGGTATGTTGGAGTCCTTGGTAACGCACATGTGTTCCAGAGGATATAGATGACTCTATGAAGATTCAGGAGCTCACCAGATCAATGAAGTTTTTAGGGTCCAATGATCTGGGCATAGCAAAGAATTCCCCCCAGATCAATGACAAATTATTACATTTTATAACTCCCACAACCCAAAAAGAAGCAAAATGCTTGGTAGGCTTCTTTGGGTTCTGGAGACAGCATATTCCAGACTTGGAAAAACTGCTCTGACCCAGTTACCAGGTGACATGAAAGGCTTCCAGCTTGAAGTGAGGCCTAGAAAGGGCTCTGCAGCAGGGCCCTGGTTTGCCACGAGGCACTAGTAAATGTGGGCTGTGTGAGCACAGGCTTCACGTGGCCATGCCACCAGAGCCACCCATGATAGCCATGTTTTGTCATCCCCACCAAGTCACAAAGTCAGGCTGACCTAGCATCAATCCTTGATAAGCTGGAAATGGTACATGTGAGACAGGCATGAACAGACCAGAGGCATAAGTAAGCTGCACAAGCAGATGGTCTCCTTGTGAGAGCATCTCACAATGGTCTCCACCACACGTCATGTGCCACTATTGCACTAGTGCCTCCTCCCACAGCTCACACCTACTGCTCCCCTACACCCAGCTACTGAAGAGAATAAGACTGAGCTTGATATATGGATAGATCATCTTGGTATGTCAGCATGAGCTAAGAGTGGACTGTGCCTACAGCCCCACTAGGCAGTGACCCTGAGAGGGAGCAATGAGGAGGAATCATCCCAATGCACAGGGCTGTGTGTGTGCACCAGCCCTTCTATTCTGTGGTAAGAGAAGCCACCCAAAGTAAAAATATTCACAGACCTAGGGCATTTTTAAATGGACTTGCTGATTGGCCCAGAGCCTTAGAAGGAGGAAGATTGGGAGATTGGAAATGGTCTCAGGAAGACTCATCTAAATAGACCATGGAAACAGATATGAAGTGTGAAGATCTTAGTACTGATGGCCACCAAAGGACATCTACAATGGAAGAGACACTAATGCAACCACATGGGCAGAATGACTTGGTCATTTGACATCAGCCAGTATTTGTTATGGGCCAACCTCATGCTGACACAGAGGACACATGAGAGGAGCAGCCGTCGTAGAAGAGACGGAAGCTATGTATGGGCCCGATAGGACATGCTCCCACTCACCAAGGCTGATCTCGCTACTGCTGCTGCTGAATATCCAAACTAACAGCAACAGAAACTAAGACTGAGCCCCATATCTGGGACCATCCCTTCAAGAGATGAGTTAGGCATTTGGTGGCAAGTTGACTGCTCTGGACTCCTTTTACCCTGAAAGACACCATGATTCAATTTGACTAATATCAACACATATATCCAGTAGGGACTTGCCTTTTCTATTTTTTTTAATTTTTTTATTTTATTTTTTTTCCTTTTTGTCTTTTTTCGTGTCCGGCAACGGATCGCAACC
>NW_007734215.1:68819-70613 GCF_000696425.1 Galeopterus variegatus | reverse complement strand
GTGGGAGCGCCACCGCGCTCCCAAGCGGCGCACTGTAGCAGTGCACCACCGGGCCGGCCCGGGGGCTTGCCTTTTCTATCCTTAGAGCTTTGGCCAAGAAAACCATCTGAGGATCTAGAGAGGATTTTATCAGCTGACATAAAATTCTAACCAACATTGCTTTAGACCAAGGGACCCACTTAATGGCAAGAAAAAAAAAGTGTGGCTGTGGGCATTTAACCATGGAGTCCACTTGTCCAGTCATCTACTGCACTCTCAGAAGTCACCATCTGATGGAGTGGTGGAATGGTCTCTTAAAGAAGCAATTGAGATGTCAACTTGAAGATGATACCATCTTCTGGATGCAGTACGAATCCTAAATTAATGACCATTATATGGTTCTGTGACCCCTATAGGTAGAATATATGAGTTAGGAACTAAAGGGTGGAAACTTACCCTCGACCAACAACCCACATGGGGAATTTATGCTCCCAATCCTACAGTCTTAGGCTTTAGAGGGTCTAGAGGTTCTGGTTCTCAGTGGGGTCACAATTCTACATGGAGTTTCAGTGAGTCCATTAAACTTCAGGCTACACCTGCTAACCAGCCCTTTGAGCTCCTCATACCAAAAAAAACCAACAGGCATGGAAAAGGAATGATCAAATGACAGAAGATCAGTCTGCTGCTAGACAATGAGGGCAGGAAAGAATATCTTTGGCACTAAATTGATCCACTGAGACATCTCTTGTTGCCCATGTGCCCTGTTTTTATAGTAAAGTGGCAGATACAGCAGCCATGTCCTGAGAAGAACATGGTAACCAGGATCTCAGAGGCCTTGGGGATTAGGATCTGGTTCACCCCACCAGGAAAACTGTCTAGACTAGTGAAATTGTCAGCCAAAGGTGGAGGGTATCTAGAATGGGTGATGGAGTAGGGGGGTGGTGAGTGCCAGTTACAGCTTCAAGACAAACTGTAGAGAAGGAACTATGGTTTATCCTACTAATTCTTTGTCTGTAAATTCTCTAGAAAATGAGACCAACCTCAACCCTGAATGACCTGTTCCCAGATGAGGAAAACTTAATATAAGAAGGAAGTGGATCTAAGTGACATGAAAGGGGACTGTAGCAGATACTGTTGTCTAGCCCAATTCCCTTTCTTCCTAATATTCGTCCTCTGCTGCTGGGACTCTTGAGGCTAACAGCTCATAGCCACATCCTTCACTCAGAATTGCCTTTGATTACAGAGAACTGGTTCATCCAAGGTTACTCTTCCTCTCAGGAGGTAGCTCATAGCCAAGGACTAGCTGATGCAAAGACACAGCCACCGTTGCCTCAGTTTGGGACAACTCTGAAGATCCATTCCAGCTCCAGAGCTCTTTAGGGCATCAGCTGAGACCCCATTGCGAGAGCATTGCCAAGTGGTTTCTCCCACTCCCCAATCCAGTCTTCTTTATTTTCCTCTCTGTGCATCTCCTAAGAGTGGGCCTCAAGAAGCCTTCTGCAGGTAATTCTCTGTCTCTGGGTCTATTTCCACTTAACTCAATCTAAGTCAGTGCAAATCACTTCACTATTTTGAAATTTACATTAAATGTACTTCTCTGTAATGGTTTGAGAATGCCCACACCCTTCCTCCAGAAAGAGCAAGAGTTAACATAGGGCTGGCATCATGCAAAGATTTCTAAGGGCTTATAGGGAAGTCTGTGTATGACCAGAGCCTATCTTGGTTTGGTGGGATCACAAGCTCTCAGACCATCATGCACTAAAAGTGAAGCCAGCATTGCTGCCCTATAGTTGTGAGATGCACATGCTCCCTGAA
>NW_007734215.1:56416-68529 GCF_000696425.1 Galeopterus variegatus | reverse complement strand
TGCACTAAAAGTGAAGCCAGCATTGCTGCCCTATAGTTGTGAGATGCACATGCTCCCTGAAGCATATGGACAACTGTGGTTTTAGGAGACGGAGGGCAAACCAAGCAGGGCTCTGAAGACAGAAAACAAAACGGTGCCTCCTACATCTCTTCCTCAAGCAGCTGTAAGTGGAAGCTGGAGCCCCCTCTCCACAAATCCACCCACGAACATCCTTGAAGCCCTCTTATAATGAGAACAAATGGCTTGTATCTGGGATTCAAATCTAAGAAGGAAGATGTTTAAATCACCTCAATGCCCTTGAAATTTACCAGATTCACATCTATTCAATTAATGACTTCTTCCTCTCTCCTACATTTTAGCCTGCCCCATACTCTACTCTAGTTATTTTTCTGAGACCATGCTGTAGATTGATTGCATTGTGTCCCCGAAAGTTCATATATTAGAAGCTTAATTCCCACTGTTGCTGTTGAGGGTGGGAAATCCTATTGTGGTAATTGAAAGGTGGGGCCTTGAAGAGGCAATGAGATTGTAGGACCATGCCGTAGTGAATAGATTAATAATGGTGCAATCCAGCAGCAAACCCAGAATAGAAACCCTGGCCTTCTGATTCCCAATAATGCCCCTTTCCACCCTACAACACCGTGTCTCCTATTTGTAGCTACCAAGGCTCACAAACCTACATATATCCCTAAACCTCCCCCAGCAAACACTTCTTATTAAATGAGAAGGAAAGAGAATGGAAGGGCAGGAGAGCAAAGGAGAGTAAAGAAAAGAGAACATAAAGGAAGTAAGATCTCCTCTTATCATTTCGAAAAAGCAGCCTCTCTCCATTTTCCACCTTCTCCTCAGAGGGGAAAGCAGCCTTTTGTGATACTGTTTTTCCTCCAAGGCAACCTTTGATCTTCATCCAGGTGACATCCAGTTAAGATGAACATCAAAGGCAGAAGGGGGACAGAGTATGACTTGTCCGAGCTCCAGCTCTCACTAGGGAAGGCACGAGTGTCCCAATAGTGTGACAGACAAGGCCAGGACCCGAAGGGGTCCTTACTGGGATGAATGGCAGAGGGATGAATGGCAAAGGCAGAGGATGCTTCCGGTTCAAGTCATTCTCATTTTGCTGGGAAATAACTCTTTCTGTCTTTTCTTTCCTACTGTAAGCAACTCTCATCTCAGAAGGAGAAGGCAATGTCCCTCTCTCCCCCTTTCACTGAACATGGTAGCAAATACTTGGTGTACAGACACACATGCATGTTCATTTACGCTGCCTGTCACCTTTGTGTTTTGGAAGAAGTCAGACTCCTTTGTGTAATTGCTTGATGAAACATTCCCATCCATTCTGTCAACACAAATTACACAGTTAAATAATGAGAGCCGCCCCTCACTCCCACCACTCCACAAATGAAAAAGTGTCTAAGTAGCTGTGAGGATAGGAGCTTCCAGGAAAAGAGCCCCAGGACCCCTGGCTTCCTGCTTGCCCACCGGACCTACCCCAATCCCTAAACCTTGCCATTTGGTTTGTGCCTTCCAAGGACAGTTGCTAGGAGACAGAAGATAAAACTGGACCAGTCCATTGCCTGTCCATTTGGGCGACAGAGTTGGGAGGGTCAAAACTAAAATTCGATTAAGGTCTCAGAAGGGGGTTTCCCTATGGTGAGGCTACTGCTCCACAGAGGTGGGGCTCTAACCCTCAGGGAGGATGCCTTGCTCTTTCTCTGATGCCCTTTCTCCAAGTTTGTCTAAAGCAGTGGAATGTACACACACATGCACACACGCCTACACACACGTGCACACACAAAGCCAAGTATGGCACAGAGAGGACAAGTTCCTGTGTCAGAAAGATGCTCGCCAGCAAGAGTGGGGGGGGGAGCTATTCACAATCAATGAAGGTGAGTTTCACTCACTGAAGAAAACACACCGTGTCCTCTCAGGCTTTCTTTCAAGGAGTCACACACACGCCACATTCGTGCACACACACCTTGGCCTCACATTAACAATTAAGTCAAAGGACATTCACATGCTTTTGAAACAAGGAGGCTGTATTAGTCTGCTCAGGCTGCTATAACAAAATGCCATGGACTGGATGGCTTACTCAACAGACATTTATTTTCTCATGGTTCTGGAGGTGCCAGCAGGGTTGGAGTCTAGTGAGGGCTCTCCCCTGGGGTTGTAGATGGCCACCTTCTCACATTGTCCTCACATGGCCTTTCCTTGTTGTATGTATGGGGACAGAAAGAAAGATCTCTCTCTCTCTTTCTCTTTATAAGACTGCCAATTGTACCGGACTAGGGCCCCACCCTCCTAACCTCATTTAACCTTAATTATCTCCTAAAAGCCCTATCTCTAAACATAGTCACATTGGGGGTTAGGGTTTTTACATAGGAATTGAGGCGGGGGCACATAATTTGATTCACAAGAGAAGGAAGCTTCCTCTTCCAAAGATACCTGCACTGATCCTCTGTCCAAATGTAGAATCTATTTGTAATGTAAATATCATGGCCATCTGTTCTACAACTTAAAATTGGTGGCATTAAGAGCTTTTTTAAAGTGGAGCATAAATACAATTTTGTCATATAACTGGAAAATACAAAGAAGAAAGGAATTACCATTCCTCATGGGTTCAAGAGCCACCCCGTCCATGTTACAGAAGGGGACCCTGAGGCAGGGAGAGTGGGAGACATGATTCCTTCGATGCTGCCAGTGCCCTCCAGCCACATCCATGTTGCCAGGGAATGGTGTGCTCCCCTGTCTCTTCCCCTCACACCACAGGGCCCATGTGGGGGAGGGACAGTGTATTGGCCACCCCTTTAACCCAGGCCTGACAGAGTGCCCAAGACACAGGAGGTTCTGCCTATGTGCAGCAAGAGGAAGACACAGCAGCCCACACCACCACACTCCTCCAACCCATACTTTAATCCACACCCAGCAGGAGTCGATTCTCAGGACAACTCTCAACCCCCTTCCCGGGTAGTTAGAAGTAGGCTATAGAGTGTTTTCACTTAGAAATGCAGCCTCATGCAGAGCTGTTGAACTGTGGATTGCAGGGCTGGAAGAAACCGTGCCATCATGCAACCCAGGCACTGGGAGTGAGGAACGGAAGTGAATACACAGCCCGAGAGGTGAGACGGTTTGTCCCAGGGACAGAGCTGCACTCCCACTTAGGCAAGTAGGACCAGCCCCTCCATAGTCCCACATTCAGCCCAAAGAAAGAGACTTTGAAGGGTTTGGGATTAAGTAATCGTTATTTGAGATGCTGCAGCAATTTATAAGGTGGAACTATGGTGTTTCTAAATTCCCAAAAGATAATTATCTTCCAAATTTGTAACCAAGAAATCAGAATTCCCCAAATAGTGTTATTTTTAAAATACTTCTGACATTCTTTATACTCTTTATTTATTGTTATAAATATATTCATTAAGGAAAGTGTTTAATAAACAAGAAAAATCAGTTCATATTTGCAAAGCAGTGTAGTCCTTAGAGAATATTCGAACACCAGGAAACACCAGAGAAAGTTGCTGGTGGCGCTCGAACAACGCAACATTCGAATCTCCTATCAAGGTGAACAGCAGCTCACAGATCATGTGTCAAACTCCCCTGACAAATCATTTCAAGCTCGGTGGCTGAAAACAGCAGAAACTGATTCTCTCCCTGTTCTGGAGCCCAGAAGTCTGAAATCAAGGTGCAGGCAGCGCTATGCTTTCTCTGAAGCTCCAAGGGAGAACATTCTCATAGGATGTCTTCTAGAGAGAGGGTCCATCCTCGCCACTCCTCATTTCTCAGGGCCCCCAGCAGTCCTCGGATTGTAGCTTCATCACCCCAGTCTCTGCCTCCATCTTCATGTGACCTTCTTCCCCCTGTGTGTGTCTCTGTCTCCAAATCTCTCTGTCCTTAAATGGCCACCAATCACTGGACTTGGGGCCCACCCTAATCCAGCATGACCTCATCTTAATTTCACTACATCTGTAAAGATCCTATTTCCCAATCAGGCCACATCCACAGGCACCCACGTTAGGACCACAACACATTTTGGGGGGTTAACAATTCAACCAACAACAGGCTCCAACAGCCAACAAGGTAGATGTGGTCCTGGCCAGTGTCTAAGTTTCCTAAATAAATAGGTGGGTCCATTCAGTGTGACAAGCACTGCAGAGGGTGAGAGGAGAAACCTGAGGTCGGAGTGGAGCAAGGGAAAGACACCTAACTCAGAGCGTGGTGATCAAGGGAGGCTTCCTGGAGGAAGAGGCATCCACATGGAATGATTTGACCCACGGAGGATTCTGCAGAAAAAGAACAGCAATGAATGAAGGCTTGGGGTTAAAGGAGCAAGGCCTCTGCCTTTGCCATAGCTGGTGCCTTTGTACAGAAGGCAGGTCCCCAAGATCTTAGCATGGCTGCCTCCTTCCCCATCTCAGACCTCAGCTTAAATATCACCTCATTTGAAAAGATATTCCCTGACCAGCCTTCATCCACTGTTCTGTATCACATAACCATATCTACTTCTTTTAAGGTATTATCACAACCTGCAGAGCACAGGGGTCCTGCTACCTTCTTCACAGACATACACACAGCACTCAGCACAGTGCCTGGTATATTGCACATGACGGAAAAAATGAATAAGTGACTGAATGTGTGGATAAACAAATGGAAATAGGTTCATTGTGGCTAGATTGCAGATTTTGAGGCAGCAAGTGACAAGACAGGAAGATGAAGGAGGAAATGTGGGCTAGAACATTCAGGACCTGTAGCTAGATGGGAGAGATTGGACTTGTCCCAAGAGCAATGAAGAGCACGGGTGGGGGGGCGGCTGGGGGGTTCCTTTGACATAGGAGAGTACATGGGGGTTGTGTTTGGCATTTAGTGATGGGCACAGATCCTCAGATCTGGATAGAGAAAGACGTGAAGAAGCTGGAGATTCTCACCTAGCAAATGTTGCTCATAGCAGGTGCTCAGTAAATGGTGAGAGTGTGCAGACGCACGTGCATGCATGTGTGCGTGTGTGCATAAAAGAGCCTCTTATAGGAAGCCATTCACTGCCAGCTGGATATGAGGCACCAGGAAGAGGGCACAGAATTCCTGCCTTCCTGGAAACTGCAGCAATGAAATTCCTCCTCAGAATTTTGGGAGGCGAGTCGCGTTACTAGTGCCTTCGCTGCTCTTTCCTCCTCTCCCTTCTTCCACCCTCCTGGACCAAGGAAAGAAAGAGACCTGTGCACTCCTCAGAGAAGACTGCCTGAGCAGATGGCTAAAAGCCAGAAGAACCAGGGCCTGCATGAGAGAGCCAGCACCTTGTTGCTGCCATCAGCTCTGTGCTGGCTTCACAGGTGCTCTCCTGCAGCTAGGATAGAGCACCTCCTGCAGGGTGAGCCCCAGGCTCTGCTAGGCTGAGAGAGAAGCTGGGGCTTGGGGGAGGGACACAGCATTTGAAGGCCCAGCTGCCTGGCCAGGTTCAGAGCCACAGCAGTGCCCTGCCCCACACTCCTTGTGGGACTGGAATGTCACCGGACACCTGCAAACCACAGATCTCCCTTTGCATCTTCAGAACAGAGGATTTTCAGGCCCCTGGGGCTTTCCCTTCTTACTGTGAGCAGAAACTGAAAAACACAAGGCTTGGTCTGGTTTTATTTTTATTTTTCAGCATACCAGTGTTGCTTTGACTACTATTCCTACTCACTACAGAGACTGTGCATCCCAGAACTCTCTGGTATCCTAAATAAACCAAGGTTATTTTGAATCATTTCCTGTTGACATGCAGAAGATATAATTTAGTCCTGAAGCATATTAATTCCCTACTACGTGACCTGTTCTGGAGAGGTTAAAGAAGATGATGAGATGATGGAAAAACCAGCCCTCTCACCTGTCCTACTCACTACAGAGACTGTGCATCCCAGAACTCTCTGGTATCCTAAATAAACCAAGGTTCTTTTGAATCATTTCCTGTTGACATGCAGAAGATATAATTTAGTCCTGAAGCACATTAATTCCCTACTACGTGACCTGTTCTGGAGAGGTTAAAGAAGATGATGAGATGATGGAAAAACCAGCCCTCTCACCTGTTGCTGAAGGGAGTGGAACTCAGTACAACCTCTGACAGGGCAACTTGGCAGGACTTTATGAAAAACAAAAACAAAAACATGAACCCTTCAACGTGGCCTTTTCATTTCTAGGCATTTATCCTACAGATATACTCACACATAGGCAAAATGATATATTTATAAAGTTTTTCATTGCAGCATTGTTTGAGGAGTTCAAGTTTGGAAATAGCCTAATTGTCCATCAATAGGGAATTGGTTAAAATAAATAAGGCTATGTCCAGCCAATGGAATATAAAATAGCTGTTAAAAGGAATAGACACACTCTGTATGTATTCACATGGAAGGATCTCCAAGTGTATTATCTATTGTTGCATAACAAATAAGCTGGCTTAAAATAAGAAATATTTACTATCTCATAGTTTCTGTGGGGCAGGAATTTGGGAGCAGCTTATATGGGAGGTTCTGGCTCGGGATCTCTCAAGAGCTTGGAGTCAAGCTGTGGTCAGGGGCTGTGATGTTCTCAAGGCTTCGCGAGAAAGGATCTGGGCTCTTCTTCCTGGTGCACTCACATCACTATCGGCAGGTATCACAAAATCAGCTTCCACACTCGACATTGTGGGCAGACCTCAGTTCTGTGCTACATGGGCCTCTCTCTAGGCTGCCTGAGTGTCCTCAGGACCTGGCAGCTGGTTTCCCTACATAAGTAATGAGAGAAAGTGAGAATGCACCGGAGATAGAAGGTTCAGATTGTTTATAATCTTATCTCAGAAGTGACAGCACATCAATTCTGCTGTATTCTATTCACTAGAAAAAAGTCACTAATTCCAGTCCACAAAGAGAAAGAAGTTTAGCTCCTCCTCTCGAAGGGACAAGATCAAAGAATTTGTGGACATATCTTTAAAATCACCACACCAAGATTCATAGCAAAACAACAACAACAACAACAACAAAAAGAAAAATAACAAAAAAAGAAAAAGAAAAGCAGAACGGTTTATAGGGCAGGCTACTACATATTTAATGAGAGGGAAAAGAATAGTTATATGTATTTGCTTCCAGGTGCATAAAATATCTCTGGAAGGATACACGATAAATTGTTAACATTAGCTGCCTCCAGGGAGAACAATCTGGTAGCTTAGAAACCAGAATGGGAGGGAAACTGCACCAGGTATCATTGTCTAACTCTTGAATTTAGTACCATGGTAAATTACCTATTTTTAAATAAAATGGGATGCAATCACTTTGTTATTTCATTAATGTTTACTGAGCATCATGGTACCAGGCCAACAGAGTGTTTGTACCTTTATGGAATTTGCAGTCTCTCTGGATAAATGAGTCCCCAGCACACTTGAAACTTTTGAAAATAATTCTCCATCAAACAAGTTGAATGTCAAGTGCATAGCCCGGATAAAAGACCCCATACAGATGGTCTTGGAAGACTCTGGAGGGGAGGTATCTTAGGCAGTTCAGGCTGCAATAACAATGTACCATAGACTGGGTGGCTAACAAAACAACAGGAACATTTCTCATGGTTCTAGAGGCTGTGAAGTCTGAGATCAGGTGCCCACACTGTCAGGTTCTGCTGAGGGCTCCTTCCAAGTTGCAGACTGCCAACTTCCCACTTATCATCACGTGGCACAAAGAGAGCTGGGGGTCTCTTTGGAGTCTCTTTTATAAGGGCACTAATCCCATTCAAGAGGGCTCCACCCTCATGACCTAATTACCTCACAAAGGCCCCACCTCCTAATACTATCATATTGGGGGCTAGGATTTCAACAAATGAATTGGGGGGAGCATGAACATTTAGTCTATAACATTCTACCCCTTCCCCCCAAAATTCATGGGTTTTTGCATGCAAAATTCATCCTAACAACCCCAAAAATCTTCTCATCCCAGCATCAACTCTAAAGTCTGAAGTCCAAAATTTCATCTAAATATCGTCTAATTCAGATATTGATGAGACTTGAGGCATGATTCATCCTGAGGTACAATTCCTCTCCAGCTACAAACCTATGAAACAAAACAAGTTACGTGCTTCTAAAATACAACGGCGAGTGGCCCTGTCCCCATGGCTTCATTGAGTGTTGGCTCCACACTTTGAAATCAAGGTGGAGGCATCCTTGCCCCCCAAGGCCTTTGAACTCAGGGCCTGTGGTGCAAGTGACAGCCCTGATGATAACTGAATTGCCTTCAGGATTCTTCTTTCATTGTATTAAAGAATAGAACATGTCGGCAGCTGAATAGTTCTATGGTCCAGTTCGGTAGGCTCTAGGAAGTCTTTCATTTTGTCCCATTTTCTCTGTTTCTTTAGTCCCAGCTGGCAGTGTTTCTACTGGTATTATCCCATCTCTATTCCTGGCTTTTCCTGAGATGATTAATTAAATCTGTGGTTCATGCCTACACTCATCTTCTTATCAAATGATCAGCTCACCACACCATTACTGTTCTCGTTTAAATGTACTTTCTCATTTTTTGAAATATGACAGCCTGCAAATTTTTAGTTCTTTAAGTTCCTTTTTACTTAACAATTCCACCTTCAATTTATGTCTGTCCTCTCATATTGTACTATAAGCAGTCAGAAGGAACCAAGGGGCTCCTTCAATACTTTGCTTAGAAATCTCCTCAGCTAAGTATCCAGTTTTAGCATCTACAAGTTCTACCTTCCACAAAACACTAGAACACGAACAACACAATTCAGCCACATTCTTTCCTACTTTATAACCAGCATCACCTTTCCTCTATTGTCCAATAACATGTTCCTCATTTCTGTCTCAGAACTCATCAGAATAGACTTTACTGTCCATATTTCTACCAACATTCCATTTCCGGTTACTTAGGTGTTCTCTAAGGAGATGAAAGCTTTCTATACAATGCCCCTCCTTTCTTTCTGAGCTCTCACCACCATCACCTATAAAATTTCACTCACAGAAATCTAGGCTTTTTCTAGCATGTGCAACAAAAATCTATCAGCTTCTATCTATTACCCAGTTCCAAGGCTGCTTCCACATTTGTATGTATTTATATAAATACAGTAGCACCCCACTTCTTAATACTAACTTATATCTTAGTCACTTCAGATTGCTATCACAAAATACCATAGACAGGGTGGCTTATAAACACCGGAAATTTATTTCTCACAGTTCTGGAGGCTGGAAGTTTAAGAGCAGGGTGCCAGCATGGTTGGGTTCTGGCTTGGGGCCACTTCCAGGTTGCAGACTGTGGGCTTCTCATTGTACCCTCACATATCCAAAATAAGGATAAGGAAGTTCTCTGAGGTCTCTTTTATAAGGACACTAATTCCATTCATGAGGGCTCTACCTTTATGACCTTATTACCTCCCCTAAACCCCATGTCCAAATACCATTACAATAGGGGTTAGGATTTCAACTAAACCTCTTTGGGGTGGGGGGGACACACAATCAGCTCATAACAAGAGAGTGCTTCAGTAGGCCTCAGTGGAAAGCGTAGGGTAAGTAGAGAGAAAGGAGAGCAGGTTGTGGGGTGGGGTTCTGAAAAAGGGACAACAGTGAGACTGTGGGTAGAAAAGGGGGGACTTTAAAGAGATCTGCCCAGTACAGCAGGAGGTGTGTGTTATTTGTTTATTCCTTTTTCTCACTCCTCAGTTCTGTCCTTGCTTTGAAGAGAAGGCTATGGAAGGCAAGAGCTTTCCACATCTGATGTGAAAACTGAGCCTCTGCATGACTCTGTTCTAGAGAAGTCATTTTGATGCTAGAAACAGAAGCCCATTCACTTCAGATCAAATCAAAAGGAGGTTTCCTGAAAGCTTCAGAGGAATCTTACGGAAGCCAAGGAGAGCTGAGCCTAGTGACTTGAGCTCGGAACCGGATGGTTGGAAATGAAGATACCTCTCTCTCTCTCTCTCTCTCCCTCTCCCGGGAGGTTTCCTGAAAGCTTCAGAGGAATCTTACGGAAGCCAAGGAGAGCTGAGCCTAGTGACATGAGCTCGGAACCGGATGGCTGGAAATGAAGATCTCTCTCTCTCTCTCTCTCTCTCTCCCTCCCAGCCCCCAGGCTGCCAGGCTTCAAGGTCTCTTGGGCCTGCCTCTCTCTACACATCTGTTCCATTTCCCACCCCATTACCCACTTCCCCTGATTAGTCATACGTTCTCCTCCCCCATTGCTACAGCCTGAATTTTGTCCCCCCCAAATTCATATGTTGAAGTTCTAATGTCCAGTACTCAGAACATGACCTTATCTGGAAATAGGGTTATTGTAGATTTAGTAAGTTAAGATGAGATCATTAGGATGGGTCCTAATTCACATAACTGGTCCTTTAAAGAAAGAAAGAAAGAAATGTGGACACAAACACAAGGAGAATATCAGATGAAGTTGAAGACAGAGATTGGGGTAAGGGATCTATAAGACACAAACACCAAAGATCGCCAGCAAACTCCAGAAGCCAGGAGAAGGCATGGAACAGACCCTTCCTCACATCCCTCAGAAGCAACCAACCCTGCCATCATCTTTATCTTGGACTTCTACCCTCCAGAACAGAGACAATAAATGAATGTCATGTAAGCTACCTGGTTTGTGGTTCATTACGGCAGCCCTAGCAAACTATTCCACACCTCATACTGGCTTGCTCCCGGCTTTGGTTTTCCATGACAGACCTGCTCACCCAGAGCCCAGCACAGGCCAACCACAGAGCCTGAAACTGTTGGCCCACATCCCCATGACAGAATCTTGCAGCCCGAGCTCACGTGTTCACGGACGAGCCACCACTGAACCTGCTGCCACTGCATGTGGTAGCAGTGGATGGAGTCCTCTGCTGAAAACTGGTCACCCAGGCCCATGCCTGCTACAGGGGCTGTGAGGGATGAGGCAGTAGACAGAAAAGGGGTGGAACACCCACAACCATGTCTGCTATAGCCCACGTGCAACATTCTTTTCCATTTAACATGCCCCTGGAGCCCTGGCTCTCAGCCTGAACACGAGGGTAGCCAGCAGTAAAGAGAGTACTTACAGGGCCTTCACTGCCCAGTACCCCCATGCACTCAAGAAGTTTAGGAAGCCTCTGGTATGATAGGTACTGTGCTAGCTGCTGGAAACATAAAGTTGAAGTAGACACTGTACTTTTCTGAAACTGAGGGAGACAGACAAGGATGATAAATGTTGATATTACTACATGCTTGCTTACTCTGTTGACTTTGCAGGCATTACACAATCTGATCCCCTTCACAGCTCATTGGGGTAGACCCCTCTATCACTGTTTTACAGATGAAGAATCTGAGTTCCACAGAGATGAAGAAACTTGCCTGAGGTCACACAGCTGGTAGGCAGCAGATCTGGGATGTGAACCAGGCCTGGCTGGCTCCAGAGAACTCACATTCAACCCCTCTACCAGGCAGCACTGCATTCAGGTATGTCAACAACACTTGATTCCACTGAGTAGCCAGGACAAGTACCAAGCAGAGCTACAAGCTGGAAGTGCTGTGGGCAACGGGAGGGGCAATTCCCTATGTCAGAGCTAACAGAGATGGATGCAGGGGCCCAGCGTGAGGGGCCTCGAGAGCTGGTGAGGGCCACCAGGCTGTGAAGGACGTGCTTGGAAACATCCTTCTGGCATCATTGGAGGGTGGGAGGCATAGAGGGATCTCCTGGGGGAAGCTGGACAGCAAGTGAGAGTCAGGCTGAGGAGCATGGAGTGGGAGTATCAGTGACCACAGGCCTTTTTTTTTTTTTTTTTTTTTTTTTGGCACAATATCATGATCTAAGCATGTTTCTAAAAGATAGCCTGCAAAGACAGAACATAAGAGGTTAGAGATGAGATGTAGGAGAGCATTGTGGAGAGTATCAGAACAGAGGAGAAAAAGAATAAAGAAACAAGGGGCTTGAAAGATGAGAGACTCTGGGAGGTGGAATACAGAGATGTCTTACATGTAAGAAGAAAGAGACAAGGAGGAATCCAAAGTTTGTGGTGTCGGGCCGGCCCGGTGGCGCACTGCGCTAGTGCGCCGCTTGGGAAGCGCGGCGGCGCTCCCGCCGAGGGATCGGATCCCCCATACCGACCGGGTCCCGCACACTGGCTGAGCGAGGCGCGCGGGCGACACCGATGGTTGTGCTCCC
>NW_007734215.1:41839-55534 GCF_000696425.1 Galeopterus variegatus | reverse complement strand
CGGGGGCAACACTGAGGGTTGCGATCCGTTGCTGGACACGGAAAAAAAAAAAAAAAAAAAAAAAAAAAACAAAGTTTGTGGTGTCTCTTCTATATTTCTCCTACAGGTAATTCTAAAATATGCCTCTAATACAAAAATTTCCAATTTCTGCCCAGTTTCTAGGTTATTCTTTCTACCCAACTCCCCCAGTTTTATCCTGCATGTGCACAATAGCATGTGCATGCACACACACGAGTTTACACATGTGCATGCACACACACGAGTGTACACACACACATATGAGTGTGCATGCACACACACGAGTTTACACATGTGCATGCACACACACGAGTGTACACACACACATATGAGTGTGCATGCACACACACGAGTGTACACACACAACTCTGACCTATTGTCCTTTAATTATCTTACTGGAACAATTTCTTTGACACAGGAGAAGGTGATCCAAGTATCTTTTTCAGGAAGGCAAAACTGTTTATATTCTTGACCCGATTCCAAACACCCAGCAAAATCCCTGGAGAGCAATTAATTAAATGGTTATCTGTGTGTCTGGCTTAGAGATTTCTCCCATCCTCTCTCTCAGTCTTTCCATCCTCCCTAACCTCTTCCCTTCCCCTCTCCCCCACATTGTACCTACTGGTTAAGAAGCTAAATTTCATTTCCCTTGGTGGTGGAACATAGCTTTGTTTTTTAAAGACACTTGCAATCTAAGAGCTTTCTTTTTTTTCCCTTGTAACCATGTTGATGCTATATTTAGTAATTTTATTAAGGAGATAATTTACGTAAATTCCATACCGGAGCCCTGCTGAGTAGCGGGCTAACTAATTCTATTCTTCTTATTAGGGAAAACAGACAAACCAAATGAGATTTAAAGACCAGACAGACGAATGTGTGTCTGTGCTGAAGTCAGCCCCAGGACCTCAGGACACGTGTCTGGGGATCTGAGGACAGAATGCTGGGTTCCATCCACCCGCAAACAGTCCAAAGGAGGGGTGGGAGGTAGGGGGAGAGGGAATAAATTTCAACACAGGGAAAGAAATACAGTACCAAGAGTCCACCTGGGCATGGTGGGACCCACAGTGGAATCTTGGAAGAGCATCCATAGATCTAAAATGAAAATACCCCTTCCTCCTCCATCCCTCTCGGCAGGTCCCAAGTGCCCGTGAAACAGTCTTCCCAAATGTCTTCTGTGGCTGTGTTTGCTCCCTAACATCCTTCAGTGTCTCTTCAGCTACACCCCATGGCAGGAGGGTCCAGGTCTGCTCAACTGAGCCGTTCAGTCTCTGTCTCAGCACCAAGTCTGTACACGTGGGCATCTTAATAAATACAAGGGAACCCCATTTTCAACAAAGCCAACAAATGAAAAACTTGATTTGTAGCAAAGACATTAAGGGGCGGTTATTAGCTTTACAAAAAGACAAACTACAGAATTCTTTTAAATTCCCAGTTCCCTTGGTGCATTGGAAATAAGATTTAATTTAGAAAAAAAAAAATGCAATTGATACATAACTTTTGAGGATTCTCTGCTGGTGAAAAGAAGGCACAGAGGGGATGAGGCACTGATGGTGAGCAAGAAGAGGACATAATTTCCTTCCTTCCCAGTAGGACTGATGTTAACATGTAGTGAGTGTCTAGTACATGCCAAATGCTTTCAAACACCTCCATCCTGTCTGTTCCTCACGGGGCCCTGGCAGAAGGAGGTTTGCTTTATGCTACAAATGAGAAAACTGAGGCTCAGAGAGGCTGAGCAGCTGGTACACAGCCAGTGAGGGGTGGGGTCAGAATCTGAACTTGGATCTTTTGCCTCCAGGTCTCCTCTGCCACTCCATAATCCTCTCTACCTCAGAGACACATCTCCATGGAATCCTAAGGCTCTTCCCTTTTTGAAATAAATGCTGCTGCAGGACATGAGAACGAAGCTCCCTCGAAGTCAATGTACTCATCTTCTGGAAAAATGACTGTATCACCCAGGATCCACTTCCTATAGACTGTAGGGTACTCTGAGGATCCCCAGTGGGGTCACATGGAACAGGATTCCTTCACAGGACACAGGCCAGGGTCAGAACTGGGCAACAGGCCGCAGAATGAGGGTAGCCTGGGGAGCTGACCCCCAAGTATTCCTCACTCCTGACAAGCTCTCCTAGCCATCGTCAGCCAAGTGCAGAAGTCCCTGTGGCCAATGCAAAGTAGCTGCTCCCTGGCCCCTTTGCAGCATGGCACGCAACTGGGCTCTGGCCAGCAGGATGTGTGCGGAAGGGAACTGGCTCATAAAACCTTCCAGGCATGGTCCTTGTGCTCATTCCCTCTCCAGTAGTAAATGAGGGGACAGCAACCCTGGAAGCCAGGCGTTGCAAGGACAGTCCCACAAGTTGCAGTTTTGAGCTCTGCATCTGACAGCCCTTGGTGTTACCCTAACTCATCGAAAAGCACTAATGGGGGCTCAGGGGCAGAGCCTGGGAGAGTACGTCAGGAATTTGAACCGCAAGATGTGGTTTGGCCCAGAGAGAATGAATTTCGGTGGCAGCTCCACCACTTACTGGTGTGTGATATTGGTCAAGCTTCCGTCACTATCTTCATCACAAGCCTGGCAGACCTACCAACACCTGTGCCTACCCACAGGAATCAGCGAGTGCAGAGGAGAGACCCCAGACATGGGTGTCAGTGGACGGTTTGAACACCAGCTCCTGAGCATACAAACACCCCAGCATTTGGAGCAACGAATGTGCCTCTCCTCCCTTGCACACTCATGCCACTCCCCTGTCTCAGCTGCGTCTCAGCCTCAGAAATCTCTGCTTGGACAACTATGCCACCTCCTTTCTCTTGACTCCACTCTCAGATGACCAAGGATACCCGAGCTAGGCATGAGTCAGGAAAGGGTGTTACCAAGTGGTAAGGACAATTCCCTGCATCTTAATTGGAGGATGATGACAGAGTTTATGAGTTCAGTGGGTGGATTTAAGGTTTTCTGGCATCTTCTGAGCTCCCACCCCCAATATAGTCTGGAAAGAGTGAGAAACTTATGTTTTCTGAATGTCTGAATGACTTTGACATCCCAAGGACCAGCCTTCCTAAAGCCTTCTGCATACTTTATCTCACCTTTTCAGCAACTTTTGAAGGAGGGTATTCGAGTCTTGTTTTATGGATGAGAAAATCGGGGCTCAGAGAGGCAAATTGGCTTGTCCAAGCTCACAGTTCTAGGATTTGAAGCCAGGTCCCGCTCACTCTGGGATTCACACTCATTCCTCTCTCTGACAGACCCCTTTTTTCCCATCTTCTCCCAAATGTCCTGGGAAGGAAGCCTGTGGCCCTTGTTATACTCACAGGCTCCCTTCCCCGGTGGTCTGGACTTTCTTTGGTGCAGACAAGAGCTGGTTGTTCTACCCTCTCACCTCCTTCCCACCCTCTGTTTCTCTCAGCCAGGTGAGCTCAGAGGACCACGCAGTTCTCCAGGGACTAAAAGAGAAATATATCTGCTCCCACCGGGGCTGGGATAGGATGAGGCTTGAGAGATGTCATGGACACTGAATTCAAGGAGGCGCCTTTGTGAGGCCAGCCCATGCTTACAAATCTTCGACAGCAATGCCTCTTTCGTTTTTGTGCCATGGTCTTTCTCCTGCCTCCTTCTGGTCCCAGCCTAGCCTCCACATCTCAAAAATCACATGCTCTTAACTCTAGAAATACCCTTAAAGATTGTCTGTCTTATGGTTTCTAAATTTTGCCAGCAGATGAGCCGTTCCATCCAACCAACATTGTCAAAGAAGCTCAACTAGGGGAGTTTCTCTGATGACTAAACCCCCTTGCCATGGTGTCAAACCAAACCCACTTCTGGGTCAGGATGGGAGCCCAGGCCTCTCCAGACCCCACCGCGGCCAACCACCCTCCACCTCACTGGGGAGGCACTCGGCTGCCTGTCGCTGAAGCCTCCCACCCAGAAGAGACACAGGCTCCCTGGTGCAGAACCAGGAAGATCTGAAAGGCAGTCTCAGGAGGTCAAGCAAAGTAAGGAGGGGGGTAGGCAGTGGGTAACTCATCTTCGCTGCAATACTCAAGAGACAGCGCCTGCCAGCTAACTTTCCATCAGCTCTGAATCTCTTCCTTCTAAAGACTTCCTGCCTTGATGTGCTCTCCAAGAAAGGTGGTCGTGAGTAACAACTGAGCAGCCTGGCACCCCCAGCAGGCACACCCTCCAGGCTCCCCTGCCCCCTCCCGGAGACGCTACCCTCCTCCTGCCACCCCCCAGGCTCCCTCCCAAGAAAACGGCCAGCCAAACAGTGCGGGAAGCCACAGAGCCTGGTTTCTTGGTCGTTGTTATTAAGAAATGCTATCGTTCTCTTATTTCCCAATCTATTTTAAAACTATTCCTGAAAGCTTTTGAGCCATCTGACGGGAAAGAAACAATCCAGCAACAGAAAATCAACTTTTGTCCTAACTGGCTTTGTGCTTTTTCTGTTCAGGCAACATTGCGCTTTGTTTTGTTTTTAATTGAGTTTTGAGGGAGGAGAAACATGGTTCAAAGAATGTAAGCAACGGACTGCCACTTCAAGGCCTAAGAATTCTAGTTCCAGCTCTCTCTCTCTGCTTGCAGGGCTTCTGGGCAAAGCATTTCAACTCTCTCTCTGCCAATGTCTCACTTCCCCCAAAATGGGAGAGTCTGATTGTCCTCATGGTGGAGGGGTGGCCATCACCTCTCCTCTCAGCCAGAGACCTTGGAGGCTCCAAGGTGACCTGAGACCTCTGCTGAAATCCAGCCCTGACACCATGACCCCTGGTAGGGGGCCTTGGTTCCTTCATCTGCTCTAGGAGGCAGAGGGGTTGCCTGTTCCCTGACAAGCCAAGAGAAAAGGAAACACGTTTACTAAGCACATGCATGGTCTTCACCCCATGCTTACCTTGCATTTTTTCATTCAATCTTTGTAATTTTCTGAAGCTGGCATTATATCCTCCACTATCTGGATGAGAACACTGAGGATCAAAGATGTTACGCAACTTACCCAGCGCCTCACACCTTCTAAGTGTCAGAACCAAGCTCAAGACCTCCCTATAAGCTCCTTAAAGTTAGAGGAATAACCACGCATTGCAACATGGGGCACGTCCTGTGTGGACTGTGGACTGCGGGCTTTCCACAAGCCTCTGGCTTTTGCTGTCTGTGGTTCTAAAGTTCTGGGCCTGACAATGCCCCTTCTCTGTTAGTCCGTTCTGGGCCTTTTCTCCATTCTCCCTCCCAGGCTGCTTCTGTCTTCACCAGTCCCTAGACTCCCAGGGGCTTGGGCAGCCCTGGGGCCAGTGGGGCACTCTTCCTCTCAGTAGCAGCTGACTTCACCTCCTGTCCATGCTGCAGAATCAAGTGACAGGCACCCATGACTGCGAACGACCACCAGCCAGCAAATTTGGGGGCCTGGGTCCAGGAAACAGCCTTTCTGCACTGTTGCTCCTAGGACTGTCTTGGCCTGCAATGTCCATCTTCTCCTATCAGCTGGCCGACATCTCCTCTTTCAAGACCAGACTCCCAAATCACCTCCTCCCAGAAGTCATCGAAGTCTGGCTTCCCACTGGCCCCTGGCCCTTGGGTACAGCCTCCTCGGGTTTCCTGTGATGCCTGGTACATGCCTCCTCTATGACACCAGACATGTCGGGAGAGAACTAGGTTTGGTGAGATGTTGTTTCCACTGGGGCAGGGGCGCATCTTTGTCTGTTTGTGTATAACCAACACATAGGATGGGGACATGTGTCACTGTCATGTGACTCAAAGGCAAGATGCATGGTTCCCGGGCATGAGGGGATGGCTGATGGTCTGCAGGACCTCCCCAAGCTTCTTCATCTCCGAGGACTTTAACCCTGGGTTGTTGTGAGGTTAAGCAGCTTAATGAGGCTGAGAAATACTGTGGACCTTTGAGAACACTACCTTCTTTCTGGGGAGTACTGGAAACATGGATAAGTGAAAAACTCATGAAGGAGGTCCTTGAAGAACACGTAGGATGTGGACATTCTGAAATGGGAGTGGGTTGGGAGAGAGGGCCAGGTGGAGGAAGTAAGAGGGCAAATGCTCAGAAGCCCGTGTCGATTCAGTCAACAGATTTGACTGAGCAGCTGTTAACATGCCAAGCACAGCTGTAAGTGCTGCAGATCCAGGAGTAAGATGACAGGCAAGGTCCCTGCCCTCAGAGCGCTCACATTCTAATTGAGAAGGACAAACAGCAAACACAAACAAAAATACCAGAAAATTTGTGACAAGGATAAGTGGCACAAAGCTGATGTGCTGGATGACGGAGGTGAGGCGACTCTAGACAGGGCGATGAAGAAGGTCGTTCCAAGGTGATGACCTCTCAGCTGCGTTGAGGAAGAGCGTGCTAAGGAAAGAGCAAGAGCAAAGGCCTGGGCAGAAATGAGCCCGGTGTGTTTGAGAAACAAAAAAAAACCAATGATCAGTATGGCTAGAGCTGAGTGGACAGGGAGAAAGTAGGATGAGGTGAAGTCCAAGGTCATATCTCATGAATAATAAGCTGTCTATGTGGACTAGAGTTGAAGTAGCAGATGATCCTGGAAAACTCATTTGGGAATAAAATTAGAAAGCCTCAGACACCAACTTAAGGTAGATATACTTCATTCTGCAGGAGTGTAGGGTCCCTCAGCTTCCCCCGCTTTCTCTCAGTGTCCTGACCCAAAACCACAGAGTGCATTGACCCCTCTGTGACCCAGCCAGCTGCAGGTTCCTCCCAGCAGCTTGAAACAAAACCAGGTCTTGAACCTTCTCAGGTGCTGATACAGGGATATAGGTTGTTACCCAAAACCCTGCCCCCTCGCTGGGGACACACCTAGGTAGAACATCCCCTTCTCCTGCTGTCCGTCACCAAGAGACACTGCAGCACTCTGTACGTAAGTTCCCCTAATAAATGCTTCGCACTGATCACCCTGGAGTTTAGTGCTTCTTCCTTCAGAATCTCAACCAGCCCCATCTCAGGAAAGTCTGGGGCACTCACTGCCACCACTTTTTTGGGGCAATTCCAGCCACAGTTTCTGCAAGATGGAACAAGGAGCCTGAGCCAGCCCTGCCAGGCAGTTTCTCCGGGATGTCCCCCAGGTGTTTCTCATAAAGTAGGGGGCCTTTGGGAAGATCAGGGCATTTGATGCAGAGCATGATGTTTTGGCCATGTTTTACTAAAAATGTCTGAGCAGAAAGTCATCTGTTCATCATCCTCATTGAAGGAGAAAATGAAGCCAGAGAAGGATACCGAGGGGTGAGAGGGCGAAAGCAGAAGACATAACTAATGCTTATCCACACCTGGTTCCCCTTCACTAATGAGGACACAGGAATGATACCTGTGCACTGTGAACCCCAAAGCATTTAATTACTTCCATCCTGTCATGGCAATCCCCTGTTGACACACAGGTGCCATATGACAGATGCAGCGTAGAATGCTGAGCCAACACCTAGAGGAAAGTTGCTCTGGAGAATCACCCAGATCCACAGTAAAATCTCAAAAGAAAGAAATAGACTCCTGTGTTATGTCACTGAGATAGTTGGGGGTTGTTTGTTATGGCAGGATAACCTAACCTGTAATGACTAATACAGATTACAGGCAGGATAACCTAACCTGTAATGACTAATACAGAATACAGATGGGATAACCTAACCTATATTGACTAATACAGAATACAGGCAGAATAACCCAGCCTGCTATGACTAATACAGTTCCCGTTCAGAAAGTTCTGTGAGTTTTTGGCATGCATGTGCGTGTGTGACTGTGTGTGCATGTGCAGGGGTGCATACGCATTCCTGCCTGTGTCCACCCCTGGAGGCATGTGTCTGACCACATAAGTATCTGCCATGCTTCCAGGAGGGCTACAGGGCAGCCCTGACACCCTGCTGAGCCTGGACAGACTCTAGGATCCTACCAGAGCCTGCCTGTCAGGTACCTCCGATGCTGTGATCACGACCTGCAGAGATGGGGCCTGGAACAAAAAGAGAGTGTTGCCCCCTCCTGATGGTCCCAGAGCACCCTGTGAAGTCTCATGAGTCACTCATTCCAGAATATTCCCTCCAACCATTTCTATCCTTCCTAACAACCCATCTTCCCTGAGAGCCAGGAAAGTTGGAGGCAAAAGCCAGCTCCACGCAGGCTGCCTGAAGTGAAAGGTGGCAGCAGCGACGTTCCAGACCTAGAGATCTGACCCTTCTTCTCCCTCCCTGCCTGGCCCCCTGCCCCTGAGCCTGTGGCCTCTTTGTGTACTTCATTAGTCTGTATTCCCCGCGTACTGACACTTGCACCTCATTTCCTAGGAAGGTCCCTCCTTAGCTCACTTACTTGTCACTATAACTCAGCAAGGAAGGCTGGGCAGGGAAGTTGACCTCATTTCACAGATGAAGAAAACAAGGCTCGTTCCAGAGGCAGAGGCGTTGGGTTCCAGCAGCTTGCTAGTGCAGGAGGCAGGAACCAACGCCACCTCCTCTTGCCACTCTGGGGTTCTTTCTCACCTACCTTCTTGGACTGGGACCAGCCAGCCAGCAAAAATAAATAAATGCTAAATTTTCCACTTGTCTGAGAGCATTTGGGGCCACCCCCTACACAATGCCAACGTGAAGAGGAGGAAAGAAATCATTCCACCATCAGCTCTGACTTCCTTGGGTACAATGCTAATTAAAGTTAGACTGGCAAGGGCCTTCTAGAAAAGGCTAAAAATAAGCTATGGGCATTTTTAGATTGGGGGAAGCGAGATCAAGGGGGAGGCTGCAGAGGGAAGGAGTGGATGAGGAGCCCAGGGGCTTCCAGGCCCTGAGGAGACAAGGCTGGTGTGACTTTCAGTAAGGGAAGAGCTGGCCCGGTCTCCCCTGCATATGGGCATTTTTAGATTGGGGGAAGCGAGATCAAGGGGGAGGCTGCAGAGGGAAGGAGTGGGTGAGGGGCCCAGGGGCTTCCAGGCCCTGAGGAGACAAGGCTGGTGTGACTTTCAGTAAGGGAAGAGCTGGCCCGGTCTCCCCTGCATTCCTTCCTCTCCTCCCTTCGCCTTCCCATTTGGATAACGTGATTTCCCTGCCACTTCCCTCCCAGCCCCACGGCTCTGCGGTAACATGGATATTGCTTGGTTAAGGGCTATCTGGCCAGTCAGTTCTAAATAACTGGAAAATGACAGTAAGGTGAAGGGGACAAAAATGAATGAGGAGCTCGTCAAAAGCTTCTGACCGCCTTGTCATTTATAAACATGTGGCCAGTCGAGTTCCCCAATTCCGACTCCAGCTGCGCTGTCCTACACAGAGTGCGGTAGAGCATCCTTCATCTGTCCCTCCCCCAGTCCTAGCCCTGACCGTGCATCCCGTGCGTCCACTCACAATCAGTAGCTGGAACTTACTCTGGGCCAGGCCTTGGGCTAGGCACTGAAGATCAACACAGAGTGCGGTAGAGCATCCTTCATCTGTCCCTCCCCCAGTCCTAGCCCTGACCGTGCAGCCCGTGCGTCCACTCACAATCAGTAGCTGGAACTTACTCTGGGCCAGGCCTTGGGCTAGGCACTGAAGATCACTGTGATCACCGTCGCTGACTTCAGGGACCTCACCGCCTTGGAGACAGACATGAATCACATCTTGTGTTTGATGCTCTAAGTGCTGAGACACAGCACGGGCGGGGAAGGGTGCTCTAAGATCACAGGCGAGGGGTAGTTCATGAAGATGGGTTCTGATCCAGGAAGGCTTCCTGGAGGCAGTGACCCCTGCTTGGAGAGTGCATGAACAAATACGTGTTAGCCCAATGAATTAGTTATCCAAACCCACCATCCCCTCACCCCAGGGGCCATCACATGACACTGTTTAAATCCCCTCATGGCATTTTCCACTTATGCAACATACCTACATGCACAAACATAAATTCAAAATACATATATATTTGGATTGTTTTCTAGGCTATGTCTCTCTCCACTATAATGTAAACTCCAAGGGACCAAAAACACTGTCCTGTCGACTGCCGTAACTTCAGTAACTTGCCCTATGTCTGGCATAAAATAGGAGCGCCGTATTATTTGTTGAATTAAAGGATGAACGGATGGATGGGAGAGGGTGTTTGAGGCAGAGGGACCAGCATCTGCAAAAGCATAGAGTCCTGAGGCAAGGTGGGGCTTTAGGAGATCACTCAAAGCATCCACGATGTCTGGAGTGTTGGATCCCAGGCGAGATCGCAGAGATGGAAGGACTGAGGTAGGCCAGGCCCAGAGCAGGCAGACCTCATGAGCTGCTTTAAGGAGTTCAGACTTTAACTGCAGGGTGATGGGGAGCCATCGAAGGATTTGGAGCAGGTGAATGACATGGCTGGGTTTGCCCTTTAGAAAGATTCTACTAGGAAAGAGAAGACAGGCTGCAGGGCTCAGTGGAGTCCAGGAAGCCAGCTGAGAAGCTGTCAGCTGCCTTCGGAGAGAGAGAGGCTGAGTGCGGGGACCGTCCTCGTGCACCTGTGCTTGGGGAACAGCGCGGTGCTTTTGAGGAGCCAGCAGTGGGCTGAGCATCAAGACCTGGAGTATGGGCTGGCTGTACTCGCTGAGATCCCGGCTGATCCTTGCAAACACGCTGGAAGGAATACAATGCAGGGGCTTAGAAGAAGACAACCCCCAGTTGGCAGTGGAGTGTCTGGGCACACTGGGCCATGCTTTTCCTTGTGATCTGGCTTCTGCTTGTCCCCTGCACTGCTGCCCTCTGGGGCAAGAGTAACAACAGTGGCAAACAGGTAGTGTGTGCTCCTTCTCTGCCAGCTGTGTGTCCTTGGCATGTGATGCATCCTGTCGAATCTTCACTCCATGCCCCTGGAAGGGCCTGACTCTGTAGCCAGTGCTCAGTATATAACAGTAGGACTTTGTGGTTTTCTAAGTTCTCGCTAACGTTGTTAGCCTGTCATCATCCATCCTCACAACAGACATGTGTGGTAAGCAGGACAGATGTGATCATTCCTAGCCCCACAGGCATGAAAACCGAGGTTAAAGGGTATTTGACTTGCTTAAAGGCACGTAGATTAAAATAAGGATAGAGTCTGGTCAATGAGAGCAGAATCCAGGCTTGCAAAAGGAAGGGGACTTTTAACATAGCCCAGGCACTTAGCGAGGCACTTCCTGTAACTTCTCTCAATTATACTCTCACAAACATGCACAGCGAGTGTTCTTACCCAACCTGTTGGCAGATGAGAAAATGGAAATTCAGAGAGGTTAAGGGACTTACCAAAAGTCACACAGCTAGTTTGAGGAAGAGCCAGAATTTCATCTCAAATTATTCTGGCTCCAGAGTCCATGTTTATCCAATCCAATCTTCCTACTGAGATTCTCAGTGTGAATTCCCCAGATTCACCCATTCCTTCCACATATTTCACCCCTACCACATGTCTGGAGCTCAGATCTGGACCTGAATATTTTCTCCTACCTGCCTGATACAGGACAGAGGATAGATTATTTTTGGCTGCAGCTGGTGGTCTGCAGTGACTCTGGGAGCTGGGGCACACAGCACAGCTTGCATAATATTGCCATGCAAAGGAGGAGACACAGCCCTGGTCACCACCCCCACCTGTTTCCTCAAAGAGCCCCTGCTGCTTGTAAAGCATTTTCCCCTGCAGCCTTCAGGCTTCAAGTTAAATGCTGACGCCAGTCTTCTTCCAAATGCACACATGCCCCCAACTGTCTGCATCCCCACAGGCAGCACAGGACAGAGCACAGCAGTAACGCTGCCATGCATCAGACCCGGCTCCACCTTCATGCTCCTGGACAGGCTGCTTTGCCTCTCTGAGCCTCAGTGTTCTTCCTTGTAAACTGGGGTAGTAAGATGCACTTCACTGGGCTGTGACTTGGTGTTTCTTACCCTGAATGTCTGAGCACGTGGGAGAAGTCCTCACTACTGAGGCCCGTCACTTCTTTTCTTTCTAGGAACCTACAAAGAAGACCCACCCTTGTGCTCAGCTCTGCCAGCCCAGAATGGGGAGGGTCTTTGTGGCCCAGCTGTGTGTCTGCAATGTCAGCTGTGCAGCCCTGGGTACACCCTTAAGGCTCCTCGATTTCCTCCCTCAAACGGGCATCTCAGGCTGGGTCACAGGGCATCTCCCAGCTCTCAAATCCACATGTGAGACTGGGGCAGGGGTGTGAGTCAGCTCCAGCTGTTCCTTCAGTCCTCGTCTTTTAAAAGAAATGCTCCTGGGGGGCCGGCCCGGTGGCGCACTGCTACAGTGCGCCGCTTGGGAAGCGTGGTGGCGCTCCCGCTGAGGGTTCGGATCCCACATACAGACCAGTTCCCGCTCACTGGCTGAGCGAGGTGCGGGAGCAACACCGAGGGTTGCGATCCCGTTGCCGGTCCCGGTCCGGTACAGGCGCGACACTGGGGGTTGCGATCCATTGCCGGACACACACACAAAAAAAAGACAAAAAGGAAAAAAAAATAAATAAAATAAAATAAAATAAATGCTCCTGGGAGGAGGGATGCATTACCTCATCGCCCATTAAGGCAAACACTTTAACACCTCCTATGGCATCTGCCTTTCAGTCTTGCTACTCAGAGATGTTCAAAGCAAACAGGGAGAGGGTGAGGGAGCTGGAGGACGGTGTGAGTTCCTTCATCTTCATCATGTCCTCAAATGCTTGTCAGCAACAAGAGTTTATTTATTTATTTTCAAGTTCTCTAAATTTTTATTCATTTATTTATTTTTATTGATTATACATATTCATGGAGCACAGAGCTGACCAACAGCACCTGTGCCCAAGATGTGGTGAGCAGATCAATGCTACCAGCCTGTCCCCCTCCTCAAGTTGCTATTATTCCCCGTGTCCCCCACCCAACCTCTCCCCAATGCCCCTCTCCCTTCCCCACACCCCCAACAACCCTGGGTCTGTTCTCTCCCTCGCAAGTCCAATGCACCATTGTGGTCTTTCTTTCCTTCCTTCTTTCTCTCTTAGCTCCCACTTATGAGGGGGGACATGCGGTATTTTCCCCTCTGTATCTGGCTTATTTCACTTAACACGATTTTCTCCAAGCTCATCCATGTTGCTGCAAATGGCAGAATTTCATTATTTTCTATGGCGGAGTAGTATTTAATGAGCACCTGCTAAGTACCAGCTACTTTGCCAGGTGCAAAGAGGCTCCTGTCCTCTGAGTCTCTATTCAGGGTGGAGCAATAGGCTGTAGCTTCATGAAAAAAAAAAAATTGAAAATACAAAGCTCAGCACCTCCTGGGTGAATTAGGAGAGCTCTGGAGACAGAAGGACAGGAGGGTTGAGAGCCCCGGAAATGAGTTCCCCTGTGTGCCCGGTCTTCTCTCTCGTGTCCTTACCACCTTTCTCCAGCGACTGAGAGGACCTCCCAGCTCACTCCCGCCTTCTGTCTCTGTCCAGCCCCAACAAGGAAGTGCATTCAATACAGGTGAGACCTTGGCACTCTCTTCCCAACATAGCTTCGCATTTGCTGTGGAAGAAAGTCCAAACTCTCAACAACTGAATTGTCCAGAAATCCTCCTCTCGCTGGGGACTAACCTGACCAAGAGCTTCTGTTCGCACTCTTCCACGAGCCTTGGAGAGTGGTCCTGCTACAACCCTCCCCATTGTCCTTCTTATTAAAATTTTTCTCACCCTTGAGATGCCATTTAAATGACATCTCAGGCAGAGCCCGTGGCACACTCAGGAGAGTGTGGTGCTGGGAGCGCAGCAGCGCTCCTGCCGTGGGGTCAGATCCTATATAGGGATGAC
>NW_007734215.1:38025-40829 GCF_000696425.1 Galeopterus variegatus | reverse complement strand
GCCCTACCCCAGGACAAACACCTCATAGAGAACTCACAGATTCTTTGATCCCCTGCAGCTACTGGAAGAACTCTTCTCTGTCTCAACCAAAAGTTTTTAAAGACTAGTCTACATCCATAGTCCCTATAACCACACCTCCTATTTACTCCTTTAATTCCAAATGACTTCTGGATCACCAAAAATAAACCTGTTCACATCTTTTATCTTACTGGATATCTTAGCTCAGCTATTTTAACAAAATACCAGAGACTGGGTGTCTTAAACAACGGACACTTATTTTCTCATAGTTCTGGAGTATGGGAAGTCCAAGATCAAGGTGCCAGCCTGTTTGGTTTCTGGCGAAGGCCAGCACCCTTCTGTAGACAGCCACCTTCTCACTGTGTCCTCACGTGGCTGGGTGGGGTGGGGAGGAGAGCTCTGCACTCTTCTAGTAAGGAAACTACGCCTGTCATGAGGACACTACCCTCCTGACCTCGTCTAAAACTCATCACCTCCCAAAGGCCACACCTCCTAATACCTTGACATTGGTGGTTAGGGCTTCAACATGTAAATGTTGGAGAGACACACATTCAGAGCAATGGGCTTTTTGGTTCCATTGCTACATTTCTGTCATTGATCCAGGAGAGCCCACTGCCCTGGTTCTCCCCTCCTGGCCCGCTGTGGCTGCTTGTTCTTGACTCCTTGGTGGGCTTCTTCTCCCCGTTCTGGTCCTCCCGGCTCCCAGGATGCATTCTCCCTGGTGAGCTTAGGCATTCAGAGTGTGAACTACCACGCTCCAGCCAGATTCTCCCCCTCACTCCTCCATCAGACCAGTCTACACATGCTTGCCTCCTGAACATCTCCACCAAGTCCCAAGTCTCTCCATCCCTTCTCTCCTGGGACTGCTGAGACAGCTTCCCAATTCATCTCCTGGCCTTCCCCAAGTCATCCCTTCCACTGATGCTAGAGAAAATACAAATCAGGACGTGCACCTCTTCTGTTTAAAAACTGTAAATGGCTCCTCAGCATGTACAGGAGAAACTCCCAACCTTCCTATCGCGGCCTATGAAATCCTCCGTGATGCACCCAAATTCACCTCTAAGCGCCCACTGCCCAGAGCACAGCAGCAGGGAATCCAAATGAAGGCCGGTCTCCACCGAATGCAGCCCCTCCCAGCGTACACATGCTGCCCACTGCCAAGCCGCTTGCCCTTGATTAAGAGACTCCTCTGCCTCATATGTTCTGTGTCTTTCTTTTCTCACAGTTAGCATCTGTGGCGCAGGTCAGCTGCCCTGCTCAGGAAGCTGCTTTTAGCCCCCCAGGCTAGCGCTCTTCTCACGCTCTTTCCACGTCACCCCCATCTCAGTCACTACACCACCTCATGGCCTTATTTTGCTTGTTCGTGTATCTGTCTCCCCAGAGACAATAAGCAATTTCTGTGCCAAACTGTCCCCTATTCACCTCTGTAGTCCCTAGGCTCTCACCAAATGCCTGGCGTAGAGAGCACACTCCAATGTTTGATGAATAAATAAATATATGAATAATTGAAGGAATGGTTCTTTATACAGGAGGATCTATCCTACATCAAACTCTTTCTCTCCTGCTCCTCTGCCTGACAGTCCACAGAGCCGTATTCCTGCTCTCCACCTCTCGCTGGAGCCGGGGAGAGGCGACGTACAGAGATCCAAAGAGACACTCAGGGCAAGCAACGTTTACCCAGCCCGCACAGCACCCCTGCAGGCTGGGGGTAATACCGCTCAACAGTGGGTGGGATGACAGAAGGCCCAGGCCAGGACTCTGGGGACAGGGAAACCACGTAAAAGACTTGGGGGTGGGTGAGCTTTTAAAGGAGGGGTAGGAGGCAGAGCCCTAAGGAATGAGGAAGCCGTGGAGAAGCCAGACTAGACTTCAGAATAGGTCAGGAAGGAAGTTGCGGGGAAGACTTGAAAGCCACAGCCAGCTACGAGCACGACAAGAATGTTTGAAGGAGGGACGTGGGACGCAGCGGGCATTGGTGATTTGAGGACAAGTGGACCAGGGAGAAAGCAGGAGCCTGGTCAGACTGCCAGGTGACTGCAGGCCTGCAGAGGCAGGGTGATTCATGTTCAGAAAGGCCCTGCTGATGGTGGGGCATTGCCCGCCTTGCCACCGCCCCTGTCTTTTCTTCCCTGCCCTCCTTTTTCTTATTTCTCAGGGAAAATGTAGTAAAGCCTAATGGTTTCCTCTACTCAGCTTCGGTAACAAAATTACACCCATAATTCACCAATTCTGAGAGGAGTGCATATTGGGGAGTATCTTTGCACTTCAAAGGGTGTGTAGCTGGGGGACCCTGGATGGGGAGCTGCGGAGGGAGGGAGGGGCTGTTACTGGTCCCGGTTACTCTGTCTTTCTAGGAGGTTCCTTCAACCAGGCTGTCAGCCAGACAGAAAGCTGCTCGAGGCTGAAAAGTGGAGAGTTTGTCTTGGGCTGGAGAGATGCCCTGGTGGGCTAGGTAGAACTGGGGAGTAATTTTCCTCTGATCCTGTTCCTTATTTTCATGATAGTGGCGTTGATCCAGACTCAGGAGACCTAGACTCCAGTCTTGGTTTTCCAGTAACTCCCTGTGGTCTCAGCGCCCCATGCAGAGAGGAAGTTACTACTTCAACACCTTCGACTTCATGCTGCTGTGGGACAGGCGAAGTGAGCTGCTGTCAACATCCTCTGACCCATAAATCCTGTATTCCCCAGGGATGGTTGCAGAGGTCAGTGTGACCCTTGACCTTCATGAGTCCCAGGAAAGGATGCTGTGTCAACCAGGTTGAAGCAGATCTCAGCGTAGTCTGGAT
>NW_007734215.1:33170-37760 GCF_000696425.1 Galeopterus variegatus | reverse complement strand
TGAGTCCCAGGAAAGGATGCTGTGTCAACCAGGTTGAAGCAGATCTCAGCGTAGTCTGGATGGTACTGCCACAGTAAATTAGACATCAATGACAATAATATTTTTGATAACCATAGGTTGAGTTTCATGTGAAATCTAAAACTGCATTTTCCTGCCCTCCCTGAAAGCCTCAGGCTCCTCTCGGCCAATTCTTCCTGGCATGCAAATCTAATACCTTAAGTTTTGAGAGTCCAGCCAATCTCAGCTCCACTTCCATGCCACCTAAATCTTGTCCTGGGCTCCCTCCATCCTGAAATTTAGTCTTCGAGGTTCCCAACTTTGTGCAATGCCCCGTAGAGAGGCAGAGACACAGAGAGCTGGGCTCTCTGGCCATGAGAGGAGCTAATAGACTGGACACCATCTGAAGGGCAGAGGAGTATTGGCCAGTTGGTCCTGATGACCAAGGCCAGGGGTGGTCAGAGAAGCAGATCAGTGAGGGCCAGAGTCCTCTGAAAGGGGTTTGTGGAAAAGCAGAAGCTGACTTGGGTCTGAAAGATTTGGACAGGTCAGGAGAAGAAAGAGGCAACACAGGAAAGAGCGGAAGCTCAAGAAAAGGCAGAAAGGTAGGAAAGAGGACCTACGAGGTACAGGAGATGAGAGTGTCTCAGTAGGAGGGAGCCTTACAGGAGGCTGTGAGAGTCAGGCATGGGAGTGTGGGACCCGCGACAGCGACAGGTGAAGGAACAGCCCCCGCTTTGGGCTCACCTGGCCCGGGTTTGACACCTGCCTCTCCTTAGGGACTGGGTAACTTGGGGGGGGGTTACATAACCTCTCTGAGCTTTTTCTCAAAGCCTTGTTCGCGTGGTACGCTCTTGGCTGGTATTTCTTGAGGTGCCTTATGTGACATCTTACTGTCCTCTGCTTCTTTCCACAAAGCAGCTCTGCCAATGCACAGCCAAGATGGATTAGCCTCCATCTCTCTGGGTGAAAGGAGGACGTCAGTGGAGGAAGATTCTCAGGGCTGTGGCTACATACTTGGCCTGTGGCAGATGCCAAACCATTTGGATAACAAAGAGTAGGGGGGGAGCTCATTAAAGGAGCTGTCAGTTTATAAGCAGCAGTTAGCTCCTGGACCTTGGGCCAGCTTCTGGAAATGATGATGACGATGCTATGATGGTGTATTAGTAAGAACATATTTCATGCACTTAATATGCTCCAGGTGCTACTCTAAATGCTATACATCAATTATGTCATTTAATCCTCAAAAGGCACTAGGCGACGTAGGTCCTACTGTTATCTCCATTTTATATACAGTGATGTGGCCCTTAATGATGGGGATGCATTCTGAGAAATGCATGCTTAGGCAATTTTGTCGTTGTGCAAACATTATAGAGCATGCTTACACATACCTGGATGGTACGGCCCACTACACACCCAGGCTATGTGTACAGACTATTACCCCCAGCCTACATAGCATGTAATTGCACTGAATACTGTAGGCAATCATAACACACTGGTAAGTACTTGTGTACCTAACCATGATAATGCGTTGTGCTATGACATTATGACAGCTATGATGTCATAACGGTTCCTCCATCAATAAGCAATAGAAATTTTTCAGCTCCATTTTAATCTTATGGGACCGTCGTTGTATATGCAGTCCATCTTTGACCAAAATGTCATTATGTGGCACATGACTGTATAAGAAAACTAAGGCATAAAAGGGATTAAGTCACTTGCCCAAGGTCACACATCTACAATGCATCAGAGAGAGATTCTGAACCTAGGCAGCCAAACTTCATACCTGTGCTCTTAACCACTATAGCTTATAGGCCTGACTGGAGCTGGACAAGATTCTGAGAATCTTTTAAAAGCTGAAATTCCCAGCGCTTCCAACTGCAATGGATGTTAGCTGTTTGGGAACACCCAAGACCCCGCCCCTTACCTTCTTCTGCACCCCTGCTGTTATTTAGAGAGCTGCTCCTCCTCCACCTGGCTCATCTGACTTTGAGAGAGCTTCCAATCAGGGATCCTCATCCTCTAGGGCTTGGATTGTAACCCAGGCTGGACCAATCAGAGTTCTTTCCTAGAATTTTTGTAAATTGGATTTCCAGGCATAAAGACGTTCTTCCAAAATTGCCTGTGGCCATGCCCTTAATCAAGTGAAAAGCATGAGAGAAAGGAGCAGACACAGAGATCGAAACTGACTTTAGAGATGAAAGGAGAAAGAGAAAGTTTCCATCTGCTTGTGTCTTATACCATCTCTATTCCTGCTTACTCCAAGATTGGATATGTTTTTTCTTTAAGCTAGCATGAACTGGTTTTCTGTCACATGAAACCTGACGGATCCTATCTAATGTGCCAACCCTCCTAAAAAATTTTAGAAGAGGTCGCAAACCCAGCATCTCTTAGAAGCATATTGGAACAGATCTCTAACTTTTTATTCCTATAGCTATACATAGAAACACAAACTCTTCAATACCTTTTCATAGAACTGAGGTTAAGATGATCTGCTGGCAGATGATCCACAGTGGTGCCTTTGGTCCAGATAATAATACTTGATAATACTGTTGGCTATGGTAATCTTATTATCACTGACTTATTGAATGCTTATTATGTGTCAGCATGCTTTATCTCATGTCACTCCCACAACAGTCTGTGAGAGGGAATCTATTTTTATACCTATTAAACAGATTAAGAAACTAAGGTACAGAGAGGGTTACAAAACAGCAGGCAAGTGGCACAACTAAGGTTCAAACTCAGATCTGTGTGACTCTTTAGGGTCTGAGTGCTTACACTTAACCACCTCCCAGAGAGCATCTGAGCCTAACCCTCCACGAAGCTGGTGAAGAACACAACCCTCGAGAAATGGAATAAAAAAAACAACAACTATAGCTGAGGGTGCAGGTCAGCTGTCAATTTCCGATGGTCGTAGGAGGGGAAAAAAGAAAAGCTCGGAGAAGAACATCCTCAAAAAACAAATCTCAGGAACATAAACATTATAATAAGCCTCAGAAAAAGACTATATTTTGGACAACCTGTTATTTAAATAGTTGTCATCTTGCTGAGCCAAAAGTCCAATTATAGGACATCGGCTCCATCTCAGATCTCCGTGATAAAAAGCAATGCTATCAAGCAGTGTCGCTAGTCCAGTCGTCTACAGCTGCCCAGCTAAGAGGTTTGAGTACTCAGACCTTCAAGATCTTCACCATTAAATCAAAATGATGTTACCAAGCTGGGGGTGGGGTGGGAATCATGCAGGTGGGAAGGGAAGCCCTCTGAGACACACCATTTGATGGGAACCCATTACAGATCATTTCCTGGGGTGACAAGACAATGTCCCTTCTTTACTTGTGTTCTCTTTCCCCACCACACATGCACTGGACCTCCACTCCCTGGCTCTGGAATGGCATGGCTGAACCTCTCCTGTGACTGCATCTCCTCAAGACTGAGGCTTCTGTTGTCCCCTCTTACTGTTGACATGCTGTAGGAAGCCACTGTCTGGCCAGATGTCCAGCAGGACCTCTGTGATCGGCAGCGGGTGGCAGGGTGAAAGTAAGGGTGAGGACATGGTCCTCTGTGAGACCCTGGAGGCTCCTCCACTTTCTCCATATTCCAGGCTACTAGGCAGCCCATGTCAAACACCTCCAGTTAGCCATCCAGGACACACCCTACCCCAGCACTGCTCCACGAAAGTGTATTAGTCCATTTCTGTTGCTTATAGCAAAACACCTGAAACTAGGTGATTTATAAAGGAAACAAAATTCATGGCTTATAGTTTCTGAGGCTGGAAAGTCCAAAGCCCAGGGAACACATCTGGTGAAGGCTTTCTTTGGTGATGACTTCAGTGACAGCAGGGTATCACATTGCAAACTGGTGGAGCAGAGAGAGAGAGACTAACCTCTCGTGTGCTCTCCTTTAAAGCCCTCAGAACCACACCCCTGACCACCATTATTAATCCATTCAGTACAGCACGGTCTTCAGAATCTAATCACCTCCTCAAGGCCCCCCCTTTCAATTACCATAATAGGATTTCCCACCCTCTTAACACTGTCACAGTGGGGGTCAAGTTTGGGGGAGACACTCAATCCAAGGCAAGAAGCAAAGCCAAGATCTCTGGGATCACATGCTGAGATTCAGAAGCTTTGGCCATCAGATAATACACACCATCCCTCTTTGTTGCATTGATTTATAATCTCTTCTCCTTCTGTCATTCCTGTATTTTACATCTTGGTGACTTCTACATCCATTTAGTACCCTAGGTTCTCAGTGTCATATGTCATCTCTGGTAATCAGCTCAGTAACCATCTCAGCCCTACCTCAGTCAGCCACTCCCATGTTCATAACTTGGATCTTGTTGTTAACACCTAATTTACCATCTATTTTCTCTTGAATTCCTTTCGGGGAAGATTGTATTATTTTTCTCCACACTTGACTCCTCCTTTCCCTGCAGAAGGATCATATATCCCTGGTGCTTTCCAAGTGACTGTGCCTCCCTGCAGGGGAATATCCCCCACCCCATCATAGGCTGGGCCACGTGGCTATCATTATCCAAAGAATCAGAGCAGACATGACGTGGGCCATGTTTGAGGAGAAGCTTTAAGACGCAGG
>NW_007734215.1:23063-32671 GCF_000696425.1 Galeopterus variegatus | reverse complement strand
TCCAAAGAATCAGAGCAGACATGACGTGGGCCATGTTTGAGGAGAAGCTTTAAGACGCAGGCCGAGTTCCCACAGCAATCTTGCTTTTCCCCTGGCCACGACAGCTGTATCCAAAGAATCAGAGCAGACATGACGTGGGCCATGTTTGAGGAGAAGCTTTAAGACGCAGGTCGAGTTCCCACAGCAATCTTGCTTTTCCCCTGGCCACGACAGCTGTAACTCCAGATGAGAGCTACTGCTTCAGCCTGGGTTTTCAAATGAGAAGTTACAAGGAGCAGAGCTGTAGCTGACCCACAGCCACCAACGGGCAACACGAACAATACCAGCAGCAAGTACTGCTGCCCTGCAAGCCTCCGAGAGTCAGTACCGATCATGACTGCAGCCTTACCGAACAAACCCTGACCTTCCAACAGGCTTTGTCCCCCTCATTCTATGGGGAAACATCACTTGTCAAAACTACTTCCATGTGATCAAGTCCCTTATTGAACCTATAGGCAGCATTCCATACCACTGGTTACACCATCCTACCTGAAACTCTTCCATTATCCTGGTATCCTGGTACCTGAATTTCCTCCCCCTTCACCTGCCCCTCTATCAGTCTCCTTTATGGGCTCCTTCTCCTCATTTTAAGATCTAAATACTGAAGTCCTGAAGCACACCTTTTGTCTACCATTTTTTCCCTAGGTAATCTCATCCCTCTGTGGCTGGGATCCCAAAATTAATATGTCTGGCTCCTACGTCTCTGCTGAACTCCAGGCTTGAGCACCTAATTTCTCATTTAGTACCTTCCCTGCATGTCCAAACCAGGGCTCTCAGTTACCTGCCCCACTGACCACCCTGCTCATCCCGCTCTTTTTCATTTCTGCAAACACCACCACCACTGCCACACACCCAGGCCAAAAGGCCTGGTGTCATCTTTATTCACCTCTTCTCTTGCACCCACTTCCAGTGCTTCCAAACTCCAGCATTTGCACGAGCATCGCTCTGATCTGACCCCAGATGATCCCTTGCCTGGACTGGGTAATAGTTTGCATTCTGGTCCCTGCTGCTTCCTCTCCTGCCACCCCTCACTCCTGCCATTAGCTGAGTATCAGAATGGTTCATTGTTTTAAATGGTCTAACTTAATCTCATTATCGCCCTGACTCAAACACCTGCAACAGTTCCCCCACAATTCTTTGGACAAGTACCAACACCTTTATCATGTGTGCCAAGGCCCTACAAGATCTGGCCTCTGGCATCTCTCCAACCCGTCTTCTGTCACTCTCCCCTTGCTCATCTAGCCTTTTTGGTGTTCCTAAACCCACACCCTCTTCCCAGCTCAGGGCCTTTGTGTCTACTGTTTCCCCTGCCTGGAACACTATTGTCCCCTTGATGTCCTTAGACTGGCTTCCTTGTTTCACTCGGGTTCTGCTCAAATGTCACCCTTCTTAACCATCCCACCTACTTAGCCACATCCTGTCTGTGATATTTTACCACCAACCTATATCCTTTCTAGCCTTAGCACTAATAAGACACAGTGTGGATTTGTGGTTAAGAGCGGGCTTCCTGGCTTCGGCAATGAACCCAGGAAAGTTCACTGCCAAAAAAAGTTCATTGCATCAATTTCCCCATCTGTAAAATGGAGATCACAGGAACAGCACTTAGCCCAACATGGCTTACATGAGCTAATACCTGGAAAGAAGCAATGGCAGATGCAGTGGTTATTGGCTATTTTAGGCTGACATTGAGTCTCCAAGTGTGCGTTGTCTGTCTCCCCACCAGAGCAGGAGCTGCTGTATACCTGGCACACAGAAGTGGCTGGACCTCTGAAAGTCGTCTTAGGAGACTGTACTTTATTTTATGCACTAATTTTTTAAAAATCATATTTAAGTTGGATTTTATTGTCTGACTCCACCCTCCCTCAATCCCAGAGTTACCTTGTCATTGTTTTAAATTACTCTTTAATTGATAACTTCTAAGCTAAAGTTTCCTCTTTTTCTCTCTCTCAGTATGAAGCAAGATAAGATCAAGGAAACCGACAGCTAATGATCCCTGATTTGAAAATAATCATTCTCTCAGTTTCAATCTCCTTCTATTGGATTATGCCACCATTTGGGTTAATACTGTGTAACTTGGCTGAGGTCACTAATGTCACACTCAAAATGATCACTAGTGTGTTCCTGAGTCTTTTGTTGACTTCCTGAATTCTAATTATTATAATTAATAATAATTCCTCATATAGAGTTTAGTGCGTACAAAAGCAATCTTTGCTAACCATTACTTTATGTCCTCTTCAGTACTACTTTAGAAGGCAGGAAGAGGCCCTTGTCATCACACACAATTCACAGAGAGGGGAAGCGTCCTGCTCTGAGTTGTCTGCACCAGGAAAGGTCTATCAAGCTGGCCTCAAGTGGAAGCTCCCCAAAGACCAGAGCCATAGAGGAGCTCAGTGTACCACGGCCCAAGCTCAGGGATATGCTACTGGGCTCTGCTGTTCTTTTTCATGGTGCCATCGAGCCAGAAGCTATTAAATCCTGAAGGGACTCCAGGAATCATTCTGGCTACCAGCCTCTGTTTCTCCATTTAAGGAACCTGAGTATGTGAGCTGAGGTCATGCTAGTGGTTGTGATGGATAAACCCTCAAATCCCAGTGACTTCACATAATGATTTTTATTTCTCACCAGTGGTGGTTCAGGGACCCAAGCTCCTATCACCCAGGTGAAAAAGCACCTGAGAGGAGAGACTTTGATAGAAAAGAGAACGTTGCCTTACGGGAAGCATCCCTGCAGCCTACTCCCAGCTGCCATCGATTCCGATGTTTCTCTCAATGGTCCCAGTAATTAGATATTAAAACGGAAAGGACTCCAGAAATAGCTGAATCAGAGGAAAGAAACTGCCACTGTTACTAACCCATCATGGAACTTTGGGCAATACCCTGGGCCTTCTAACTAAAAAAGTGAGCTAAGGCCTCACAGCAGGTGTATGAAGATTAAGTGTGATAAAGCACACAAAACTACCTGGCCCAATGCCTACAACGTAGTAGGTGTTCAGTCAATGCTAGTTGGCTTTAAATCTGAATCAAGTACAATGCTGTTATGTTGTTGAATACTCTGCACCCCCTGACCAAGTGAGATTAATTAAGTGCATAGGTGAGGTCCTTGACCTGTTAAATAATCCAGGTGCTATGTGTAGGAAGCCACTGTCACCTGGAGAGACCCAGGAGCTGCCTGCTGGCAACGAGAACAAGGGCTGAGCCTTTGTTCACATGCTGTCTCTTTTGCTAGAGCCAGCAGCGTGCCCAGGGTCTCCTCTCTGCCCCACTGTCCCTCCCTTTTCCCATCCTGCCCTCTGTTCATCAGACGTGGAGCCAGGGAGGTGCTCCCCAACAAGCATCACCAGCGCCAATGTCACAAATTCTCATTTGCACCTCCATTTCCGTGTTATGTCACTTTCGTGGCCAGTATTATCATTTTCAGCACTATTGTTGAGTGCGTTATTATTTGCAGGGCTCTCCTCGGAGGGTCTCCACTGCCTCTGGGAAACACACGCTATCCACGACCGAGAGAAGAGACGCCTCGTCTCAGGTGTGAAAGGCAAGTCCATTAACACTTGCTGCTTCTGAGCATCGGATTGAACCATCTCCTCGGAGGGTCTCCACTGCCTCTGGGAAACACACGCTATCCACGACCGAGAGAAGAGATGCCTCGTCTCAGGTGTGAAAGGCAAGTCCATTAACACTTGCTGCTTCTGAGCATCGGATTGAACCTAACTTACCGCGCACTCTTAGACTGGTCCCCAAGGGAGGTGCAGATGGTTTAAAGCAACAATCATAGATGTCTCTCATGGTAGAGGTCCCGTGGTCCTGGTGGTGTGTGCGGTGTGTCCCCAGCCCAGGAGAAGGGGGACCGGAGGGACAGTGAGAAGATTCTTGGCTCCTGTGCTGGGTTTTAGGAAGTTCTGAGGGATGAGGAGGAAGAGAAGGGTGTCATGGAGGACAGGTCCTCCACCTTGTGCAGCTGCAGTCAAGGTGTTGAAACACACAGGTCCTGAGCCAGCAGCTGCAGGGAGCAGTGGCTCTGGTGGCATGTCCCAGGACTCCATGGTTCATGCCCAACACTGCCCCAACCCTGCCCCACATCAGTGACATAACTAACCTCTGCCATGTGCTCCCAAAGTCCCACCACCCTGGAGAAGACGTGATTGCTCTTTCTTCCAGGTTTCCATAGCATTTTTATGTACCCCATTACCATAACCAGGGGGTGATTTCATTGTCTCTGTCCCCACTGGTGTTGGGAATCATGTCCTACTCACCACCAGTTCAAAGGAGGTGGCCAGTATATGTGCACTGGCTGCCAGCTGGCCCATTCTTCTGCCAGATACCTGAGGGTCCTGATCCCTGTCTGTCACTCAACCTTGGATCCCACCTCTCTGCTCACCTGACCTCCAGAGACATTCAAGGTCATTCTTTTCATGAGCCTGGCCCTTTTCAGGAAGCCCAGAGGCCAGTTCTGACATCCATGTTTTGCTGAGCTCCTGAACTCTGCAGTGCTTGCCCTTGACCTACCTGGCCTCGCACCTCCACACCTGAGCATTGCTGTGGTGGGCCTGGCCCTCCCTGCGCCCTCCCAGGCCACCCAGCCTGGGCCCAGGGCCTAGCATGTGGAGGGCAGGGGTCCACCCCTGGGGCCCCAGCTTAGGAACAGCACCGTCTCTCACAAATCACCTGCCAACACCACTCCTCAGGTTGCTCAACCATAAATTGGGAAAGTGATACCAACCTCAGAGTTGTAACAAAATCAGAAACGAGAACGTGGAGGCCCCTTAAAAAGTGGAAGCTGTTCCATGAAAGCAGCATGTGTGTTCAGTCGGCCCTGCCTTGGACCATGGCAGAAACCCAAAAAGCACCTGGAAGTTGCACCCATACCAACGTGTGGCTAGTGCTGACCGCAGGCGCTCCCTCCACCCCTGGACGGCACCTCCATGCAGGGGAGGGGACTGTGGCCCCGCGTCTTCCATGGGACATTTCCTCAGACTGCAGAAATTCCTGCAAGTGGGCTGCGCTGGGAGGAGAGGGAGGTGTGGGTGTTTCTCAAGCATTGTCAAATCAGTGGATCAGCAGAATAGGAAGTGGCAGAGAGCAGAGACTGTCTGTGTTATTTCAAGCTTGTGATCACATCTCACATGCTCTGCTGAGCCAGGAACAAAGCAGCCCTCGGAAAGCCTGTGCTCAGCGTGGGCGGCGCTCGGCCAACCCGCCACAGCCCTGGCTCTGCTGCCCTCGCTCACCGGCGACGCTGAGCTCCTCTGAGGGGGTCCGTTCCTGGCCTCTGTGTTCCTGGTGTTCCTGTTGCACATCATTCAGTTCAACATTTATTGAACAACCAAGGCCAAACACTGTGCTGAATCCTCCAAGAGCCACAGAAAAGCAACGCCCACCATCCTTGCCCTCAATCACCTCCCAGTCATGAGCTATAGTTGAGTGTTCTCTGAACCAACACTTCCAGCAGGCCACTCTCCTGCTCAAGAACCTGCAATAGCTCCCTACTGCTTTGGTATCAAGAACCAACTCATCAACTCAATCACCTCCCAGTCATGAGCTATAGTTGAGTGTTCTCTGAACCAACACTTCCAGCAGGTCACTCTCCTGCTCAAGAACCTGCAATAGCTCCCTACTGCTTTGGTATCAAGAACCAACTCATCAGCCTGACTTTCAAGCACTTGTCCTGTATCATGAACCCTCCATCCTTGCTGGTAGCATGTCCTAATCATGCCAGGCCCTTCCTGTCTTCTCCAGTCAAGCTGTAATTTCTTATCTACACCCTTCAAGACTTAGCTCAAATTCCATTAGCCCAGTGTGATCTCTTTCGTTTTTGAAGTCCAATTCCACTGATAGTCAGCCACAGCCTTGCACTAAATTATTCTCTAATTGCCTCTCTCTCTTTCTCTCTCAATTATAAGGTCCTAAAGAGCAGAGACTATTCAATTAAACCCAATTCAACAAATATTTACTGAACACCTACCATCATCCCCTGACAATATTTATGGGTGGGTTGACAGACAGTCTGGTCCATACTCTTCCGGGGAGATGGCAGCGCTCATGATAGAGGGTTTAAGCTCCAGCTTTCTGCAAATCTCAGCACTGTGCCCTGCCCTTAGCGACCTCGGGGCACCCCTGAAATAAATGAAATACAACCCCTCCTCAGAGCCACCTTGAGAAAAACAGGAAATCATTTGTTCCCCCATTTAAAGACCAAGAATCTGGAAGGCCATTCCTGAACACAGTAGTAACCAGATGTGGAAATACCCAGACTGGTGCATGCACCCCTCTTAGCCTGGACCTCTGCAGAGGAGCCAAGTCCCAGTGAGCAGGAAGATCAACCCCAGGTGGGTAGCCCAGCCTTCTGCATGCAGGCTGCCTAGAAGGTGATGCAGAACTCCCCCATTTTCCAAGACAAATGCCCACCTCGGATCCAACACACATTGTTCTCGGCCTCTTCTCTCAACACACTGCCCCCCAACCCACCCCCATTGCGCGATATGCTGGGAGAGAGGGCAACCAGTGGAATTCCAGCTGCTTATTTTTTTTGCACGTCTGACTACTGCCATCTAGTGGCCATATGGCATCAACCCAGCTCCCCTGCGAGCCTAGTAAAACACCCCCTTCCCCTTCTTTTGAAATGAAGGAGAAAAGAAATTAGCTCTCCTTTTCAATCCAAAATGTCCTAAAAGCTACAAGCAAAGACCACCAGGAAGCTTCAGTGTTCTCAGGAAATGGCCTGAATGGCTGCCAGCCTGTAGGCTTTAGGACCAGGGCCTTCCCTTCCGGTACTAGACTAGGCATAAAGGCTTTCTCTTAACGGATGAAGAGTTGCAGGAAAGGGAGAGGGGAGTAGGGACAGAAGAGGGAGGAACAAAATGGGAAAGAAGAGGGGGGAAGAGGAAAAGAGAAAGGGAGATATCAGGGATAATTCCAAACTCTGGGCCTGTAGCCACAAAAAAACAGATGAGATGCACAAACACGGACTAACAAAGATAGTGTGTTAGGGTCTCCCCAGCAGCTTTAGCCTTTGAATGACCTGCAGCATGTGAGATAAGGCAAGTCTCTGAGCGGAAACTGCACGGATGCCAGCAGAGCTGCTCCTGCCCCTTCACTTGGAGGATGGGGTGAGGCTCCACTCACAGGGGTGCTGCCCACCTGTGCAGGTGACCTGCTCCCTGGGCTAGCACACCTTCTTTCTTAGTGACATCACACATCCCTGACTCCACTCTCTGCCTTTCTGTCACCACAGCAGCTCATGGCAGCCAGAACATCTTTCAGGGCTGAAAGCAAGGAGGACAGACCCCCTGGCAGCCCCAGGGCAAGGGGTAGGCCATAGCTCCCAGCCAGCCCCTCTCCTCCCTGACTCCACTCTCTGCCTTTCTGTCACCACAGCAGCTCATGGCAGCCAGAACATCTTTCAGGTCTGAAAGCAAGGAGGACAGACCCCCTGGCAGCCCCAGGGCAAGGGATAGGCCATAGCTCCCAGCCAGCCCCTCTCCTCCTCCACTTCTCTGCTCCAAACCCTCTTCCCCTCCACTCTGCCTTCAAGCCAACTAGCTCCACTTGGAAAAAAATGTTTTCCTGCTGGAAGAAAGGAAAAAACAACCTGTAGGAGGGTGCCCTTTGCCTCCTCTCCCGAGAAAGGCTGCCAGACCCCATGCCCCAACCCCGAGGCCACTACCCTCAGGGAGACCTGTTCAGGTGATGGGGAGCACTATTAAGCAAATTCATTATTGACTATTTCACATTAGATTCCATTTTTTCCCCTTTGATGCCAACACAACTAATAAAAATGCACTTTATCTTCTTGGATTTATGGGCTCATAAAGCTGCTTTCATGTACCTCAGGGAATTGGGATTAAGGGAGAATTAAACATCTCCAGCGCAGAGCCTGCTCAGGTAAAGGGGGGTGCAGGGAGGAATCAGAGGGGTGGGGGTAAGGGGGAGTGATTCAAGGACAAGAAATAAACTGAAGTAAAAACCTGGCAAAAATATGGCTTTAATATATTGTAAAAGAATAAAAACCTCATAAAAAGTTATCACCAGACATGAGGAGTTTGTATTGTCGCCCATTGTGGATTCTGGGGAGGAACTTTCTGGGAGATGAGAGTCATTAAGTAAGCCTGGAGCTGGTGGTGGGATGCCGGATGGGGCATGATGGAGCTGCAGGGAGAGGGGTCCGGCCCCACGGCAAGGGCGACCAAGGCCGCAGGCACCTCCTGGGCCACCGGACAGGAGAAAGCTGCATTTACAAGACAAAGTGCAGTGCCCTGCTCTCTCCAAAGTCTCACAGGGGTCAGTGACGGGACCCCGGGTCTGGACAGGAAGGATCTCATCCTGCTTTTGCCAACCAGCCGTGAGACTCTGGATGGGCCACTTAATCTCCTAGTTTCTTATTTTCATCTCTGTTGACCAGGGACAAATGCCCCTGACTACTTCTTCCCAAAGTCATTGCAAGATCCATACAGATAAGACAAGGCATGTGGACGAGATTTCTTTGATTCAAACCAGAAATTTGGGAGCTGTTCTTGCCGCTTTCTTTCCTTCATCCCCAAATGCAGGCCCTCACCAATCCTGCCTTTTCTATTTCAGAAATGTACCTCTTCTCCTCCTCCATGCCATCCCCAGCTCCCAGGTGCAACCAGTTACTTCCTACCTAGTCTGCGGCAGCACCTTCCTCCTTAGCGTGTCCCAAATTCATTCTGCACACAGCCGCAGGAATGATCCTGTAAAAATGTAAATCAAGTTGCATCATTCCCCACTCAAAACTCTTCAGGGGCTTATTCCCACTGAACTTAGGATAAAACTCAGGATCTTTAGCCCAGTGTAGAAGGCCTAATCTAGCCAGGCCTGTGTTTCCAAATTCCCTCCACTACCCCACGCCTTCTTCCTGCTCCTCTGCCACACCAAGCCCGTCCTGTCTCGGTGCCTTTTGCATATGACCTCACCTTTGCTTAGACAGCTTCCCCTCTCTTTGCATGGTTACCTGCCTCTGTGTATTAATTACAACTCATATGTCATTTAGAGGGGTCTTCAGTGACTTCCAACCGAAGGTAAACCCTGACGCTATGCTTTTCTTATATAACTTACATCACAATTTGAGTTATATATTTACTCTTATATTTAAATTAAATATCTGACTCTTCTACTAAAATTGTAACCCTTTGAGGGCAAAGAGTATGCCTATTTGTTATCTGTTATGTCCCCAGAACTTAACACACAGCCCAGCCCACAGTTGGCCTTCAATCAATATAACTAAACAAAAGAAAAAGAACCTTAGACTACTACATAAATAGAGGTTCAGGGCTTCCCGTGGTTAGGAGGGAAGAGAGAATTTCGGAGGAGACATGAAAGAGCCTTCTGGGTAAAAGTGAGGCAGGAGATTTGGAAGAGGAGGCTAGGAACTACACGGAGACAGGCAGTCAAGATGCAGTAGTCTTTTCTTAGGGCCCCATCATCTCCACGTTGCCCTGTTCCATTCCCCCCATCAATGAGTGGAGAATGCCTACCATGCACAAGGCTTTGCATTTTTTTTTTTTCTTTTTGTCTTTTTTTACTGACCGGTAACGGGATCGCAACCCTCGGTGT
>NW_007734215.1:0-22063 GCF_000696425.1 Galeopterus variegatus | reverse complement strand
ACCCTCGGTGTTGCACCCGCACCGCGCTCAGCCAGTGAGCGGGAACCGGTCTCCACATGGGATCCAAACCCTCGGCGGGAGCGCCACCACGCTCTCAAGCGGCGCACTCTCCAGTGCGCCACCGGGCCGGCCCGGCTTTGCATTTAATGAGTTAGACATTGAGCCTGCCCTCCTAGCAAGGTGAGAGCAAAAGTATAAATAGAAAGGAAGTCAGAGACCCAGAGATGAGGCATTGGATGTCACCCAAGCGTAGGCGACAGGCGTGCTGAGCCCTGGCACCTATCCTCTTTGCAGGGAGAGACCGACTGACATCCTGCAGAGCCTCACAAGGCAGCCATCTCTGGTCAGCCATGATAGCTCTGGCTCTGGTCCCCGGCTTTGCAGAGAAAAGCATTTATTTACAACCAGTAACAGGTCTGATCAGACTTGGAGTGCCCAACTCACCCTTACCGATCTTACTAACCACCCATAAGTAAAGCAGATTCCCGTTTTATTTACTTACCCTAGGGACACCCTACCGCCACCAGAGGACTCCTTCTCCGGTCCCAGGGTTTGCATGGAGGACCCTTCATATCTGCAGTGACACTCAGCCAGCTTTCTTGCACACTGAGTTGTTTTCAGACCAGCAACGTGCCAACCTCACTCTTTCCTCTTGCCTCGGCCTTTGTTAGGTTATTCACAGGGTCTGAGACACTCTCCCCAGCCCTTCTCCCGTCCCTTTGTGTGGATAATGCCAGGTTTCAGCTTCAACGCCTCTTGCTCTTAAATCGCTTCTCTGCCTTGTAGACGAGGTTAGGTCTCGCTGCTAACTGTTCTCATAGTTCCTTGTATTTCTGCTCATCACTCATCCAACAAATATTTATTCATATTTATTTGAGCTACTATGTGTCAAGCATTGCTCTGGGCATTGAAGATACATCAGTGAACATAATAGACAAAAACTCCTGTGCTTTGGGGGTGTAAATGTTACACACACACAAATAGATTGTAAGCTCCTCGAGAACATTAAACGTGCATTGTATTTCTTGGTTTTCATTAATTTATTTCTTCCTCTATTCATAAAACAGATATTTCTTATACTCCTGCTCTGGGATCAGGCCCCACGCTAGGCTCTAAGGTGCTGTTGGCATAACAAATACTCATGGTCCCTGCTCTTATGTATCATCCGAGGTAAGGGGAGCAATAAACACTAAAAATGAAAACACAAGCAAACATCAGGTGCTGTAAAGGGAATGAATGGGGGCCTTAAGAGCAAATAATAGGGTAAGGGCCTAGTGGAGACTGCATGGTCAGGGAAGATTCCTCTGAGGAAATTACATTTCAGGTGAAATTAGAGGGTGATCCAGAGAGAGAGAAGGAGCCGGCCCTGTGAAAGCTGAGAGGAAGAGCTTTGTAAGATGCAAAGGCCCTGGGGCAGTGAAAAGCTGGCAGGTCTGTGGACTGGAGGAAGGCCAGTCGGCTGTGAACAGGGAGGGAGAGGGTATGTGGCCAGAGATGAGGTCGGGAAGAGAGTCGGGGGCCAGATCCTGTGGGGCCTTCTGGTCACAATAAAGCTTTTGGACTGTATCCTCAGTGCAATGGGATGCCACTGGGATGCTTTAAGCAGTGGCTGTGGGGTATTTTAGCGCAAACGTAGAATGGGGAAACCAGTTAGAAAATTTTTGCAGCAGATAAGTGGTGATAATATTCCGGACAAGGGTGATGGTGTTGGAGGTGGGATATCTTTTGGGGGAGTGAATTTACATGCTTTGAGACTACCTTGGATGTGGTATTTCTGGTGACTTACACAGTGAAATGAACAGTACAAAAGATTCAATGATCTTTCTTTCCCTGATGCACATCAGTCTTTGTAGATACCCATATAAATCCTTCCAAATGTCTTAATCCATGTTGAAGCATTTTATATTTATTTTATTATGCCCTAGATTATTAACAATCTAAAGTGCTCTGATAACTAGTGGTGTATTTCCCCTTTGTGTAGACTCCACCTTCAGTCTAAAGAATTTTGGTATGCTTCCAACAAACTTCCCTGTATTTGAAGCCTGATTGTTTTTATCATGATCCCTGAAGATGTTACAGTGCTGCCCTGGGTGACCTCAGGAGCCAGAGACCTGGGACAATATTGCTTTAAAGAATGAATCAAAAGAAGGGAAATTTGGATTCAGAAAAGAGACTGAGCTCCTACAGCCAGCTCAGCCTCTGGGAGCCTTCGTGATCTGGGGCAAGCAGCCCACCCACCTTTTAGAACCAAGCAGATCTCTGTTCTTCCTGGGGTTTTTATTCATTCATCAGTATTATTAAGGATCTTCTATGTGCCAGACACTTTCCAAGTGCTAGCAATGCAATGATAAATGATAAAGAAACACCTTTGTGGATACAATGCTTTGAAAGACTAAAAATGTGCGTATAAAAATAAGGTGTGATTGTAGCAACTTCAAGCATGAGGGAAGAAGGGACAGTCTTGGCATTTCAGACCAGGAACTCTGGTCTCCAGGGAGTGCCCATCTGTGACTGCTCACTTGACTTGTCCTCGTCCCCATCACAGAAAGATCATGGCTTTGAGGGAAATTTCTTGGCAATCAGCTCATCTGTGATTTATAAGTTTATGGTTCTGGGAGGCATCTGAATGTTGGGGCATAGATCTCAGTAATTAATCCTAGGAGGTCCCTAATGACAGACGAGATTGTGCTGTGTGAAAGTTGCTTTAATACTAAACAGCTTGTGTTATCTAACAAATGAGAACATTTCACACCCAATAAACGTCACTTTTGATAAGTGCTAGTAGCGGTTCGTAAATCTGACAAATAACACATGCAAGATATTTCGCACCCTTGCCCTGCCCCGCCCACCTTGCACAGGGCCCCTCGCGATCTACGTGCATCAGGGAGAGCAGGAACAGAGCCCGGCTCACTCCCGATGCCAGCCCCCGGGGCCCTGGGAGGGGGGAGACTCACAGCCACCTGCTCCAAAGTGCCAACGCCATCGCACCTGCACCCAAGTGGAAGCTTTGCAGTTTCTGGGTGAACGTGGGTCATTTTAAGTTTAAAAGTGGATGATTCAAACAGATAAATAAAGCAAAACATACCAAAATAAAAACCCGGGGCCTGCTTTCTTCTCAGTTCTCTTATTCAAGATACATTGGAAACTGATGGAAGTTGGCTTAAACGATAAAAATCACCCCTGGCTCATCATCAAAAAGCATTTAAGTGATTAAGTGTGTTTTACTGAATCAAGGAGACTGCAAAGATCCAATCTGTCCCCCCTGGGCTAGCAGTAGATCTATCCTATTTGCTACATGAAAACACTTTTATCCTGTACATCACAACCTCTCAGTTACATGAACGGGCCCAGATGACTACGGAAGGACAGAGGGCTCTTGGTTCCATCACTTTACAGTGAAGGCAGCAGCCAAATTAAACTGAAATAGAAAGGAATTGCTCAAAGAGAAGAGTCCGGTGTGATTCCAACTCTGGAAAATGCAAAACTATGGGGCCAGCAAAGAGATAGGGGGATGGGTGGTGGGCGGGGAGTAGGGGAGATGCACAGGTGGGACGTGGAGCACAGATGTCAGGGCAGTGACACTATTCAGTACGATACTGTCATGGTGGATCCATTTAATAATAATGTATTGATATTGGCTCATCAGTTGTGGCAACGCACCACACTAATGCAAGATATTAACAGTAAGGGAAACTCAGAAGGGGTTATATGGGTACTGTCTGTATTTTGGGCTCAATTTTTCTATAAACCTAAAACTGCTCTACATAATAAATTCTATTAACTGTGAGACAGAGAGAAAAAGAGCTGTCTAGTGGCTCCTGAGCTCAGGACAAGACTTCTTGAACGTACCCACAGTGCTGGCCATTAGAAAATGCTATCCTCTCTGGGCATGGGACGCTGTGAGCACACCAAGTTCATGTTAGCAGTTGACGAGAGAGATCCACATGGTTCACAGGTGGCTTCAGACAGGTCATCTCCTAACGCACTGACCACTTTCTCTATTTCCTCCTTCACTTGCATCTCCTCCCACCGAAGTGCAGTACTCCACCTGCAGGCGTGTGAACCCCATAAGCACAAGATATATTTTGTCTATTTTGTTAATTGCTATATCCCTAGTATCTGGAACTGTGCCTGGAACATAGTAGATACTTAATAAGTAAGCGTTAAGTTAATAAATAAATGAATATAACCACAGACCCACCTAGACACTGAGGACCTCTCAAGTTCCTCAGATACACTATCCCAGGAGCTGTGCAGAAAGTGAATTTTTGTGAAACATGGGCTCTGCCTTTAAAGGGCATACTGTCTATGGGAAAGAAATCATCTGATGTGTAAATTATAATTCCAGGCAATACATAGTAATCAGTCTAGGGGTCACAGACTAGTACCATCTCCCAATATCATAATATACATATGATGGCGTGAAGTGACTAAGACAGTGTCTAATAAACAGTGGGCTCCATAAATGTTTAATTCCCCTTTCTGAAAAGTGCCTAGCACCAAATTTATTATCAGACCCTACTTCCTTCTATTGCCATGGCAGAATCCCACCCTCTACTGCTACCTGTGGGCCTCTTGACCCCACCCTTGATAAATAACAATAACAATATTTTTGAATTGCACAGTGTCTTACAGTTTCCAAGTACAACATGCTATATTATGTTATATGTATGAAACAAATTGGTACTCAAAGCTCTGGAAATTAAGACTGATAGAATGTCATCCACCTGGAAGTTACAACTGTTTCAGGAGGGCGAGAGGAATGAAGATTTGTAGGTGACTAGAGCGTCAAGAGCTGTGCTAAATGCTTCATGAAGTTATCTCATTTTTCTCTCGCAATGAGACTCTAGAAGGGAGCTGTGGCTCCAAGCTGCCAAAGAGGAAACTGCAGCTCTGAGGGATGACAACACTTCCCTGAGCTAATGTCCTTGTCCTTTTCATGCTGTTCTAACAGAACACCTGAGTTTGGGTAATTTATAAAGCACAGAGATTTATTTCTTACAATTCTAGATGCTGGGAAGTCCAAGATCAAGGGGCTGACATCTGGTGAGGGCCTTTCTGCCCTCATAATATGGGGGAAGTTGTCACATGAGGGAGAGAGAAGGGAAGGGGGCCACACCATTCTTTTATTGGGAACCCACTCGCACGATAACAGCCTTAGCCCATTCATGAGGACTCTACTAATTACCTGATCACCTCTTAAAGGTCCCATCTCTCAACACTTTTGCACTGGGACTAATTTCCCCAAACATGAACTTTTGGGGGTATGTTTAAACCATAACAGCTAATAAGAATAAAAACTGGGGGGCCAGCCTGGTGGCGCACTACTACAGTGCGCCGCTTGGGAAGCGCGGCGGTGCTCCCGCCAAGGGTTCGGATCCCACATACAGACTGGCTGAGCGAGGTGCGGGAGCAACACCGAGGGTTGCAATCCCGTAGCCGGTCCCGGTCCGGTACGGGCGCGACACTGAGGGTTGCGATCCGTTGCCAGTCATGAAAAAAAAAAAAAAAAAAAAAAGAATAAAAACTGGGATTAAAACCCAGGACTAGATTCTTTCCAAAGACCAATGTATTGGGAGACTTAATGTCTCTAAGGACATTAAGGTTCCAGGACTTCTTCTCTGGGTAAAGGACAAGAATTCCAGGGACACAGCAGAGGCCAGTTGGACAGAGCAGTCACCCTTCCGCTCCCTTTGCCCTTGGTAGGCTGCCCCAACATTCCCTAAGACTGCCTCTGAGTTCTCAGTGTGTGCCAGGAACTCTCAATGCATTATCTCACTTAATCTTCATAACATTTCTATGACCTTGAGAGTTCTTGTATCTACGTTTTACAGATGAATTAGCTGAGGTTTAGAAAGCCTAAGTAATCTGCCTAACCTTGCTTAGTTTAGGAAGAGGTCAAGTTGTCATTGAACCCAAATTATTTGACTTTGGCACCCAAATGCTGGATCCTCCCTAGGAAATGATTTCTCTCGAGGTGTCAGGTTTTTACTAGGCAGGAGAAGTCCTTCACTTGGTTTAACTCAGTATCCCTCGCTGCAATACCAGGTCATTTTCTTTCTAGCCCTTTCTTTGTGGAGCCAAGAATAGCCACATAAGTCAGGTGGAATATCGTTTGTGCCAGGCTTAGAACCTGACTCATTAGGCATTTTCAGTCTTAGAAAAAGAATCAAGTCAGGTTATTAACAGGAGGAGACGATTGCCTTTTATTTTTTTCCTTTTTATTCTAAAAGGGAAGAGTAACGAGTTAGCTTCTGTTGGCAGAATAACGAGGGCATTTTCCAGCAGTCAGTTCATAAGGAAATTTGTCCTGTAATTGGAGCTTCAGAGACTCACCCAGCATCAACAGCAACCACAGTATAAATTAGCCTCCTCTCTATGTTTACAAATTTTATCGTAATTATTGAAGCTAATATGAATGCAGCTTGGCCAACTACTTCACTAAAAATTCAGCCATACCAGGGGGTCTGCTCTATCCCTGTGAGCCATGAGCACTGTGCAGAGCCCACCCAGCATGGAGAGTTAACAAGCTCTATGGTAGGCATCTGTGACCCTGCAAGGGCCTTTGTCCTATCTTTTCCAGCCTGTAGCTTTGGGACCCAGCTGACGACCAGCTCCTGCAGATGTCCCAGAGAACTGCACACATGCTCCAGAATGCAGCAACTTGCTATCTCTCCTGTCCCAGACCTTTGGCTCCCACAGCTGCCCTGAGAGCTGCCAGCTCCTTCCTTTCTTCCCAGTGCCAGTTGTCCCAAGGGGAACCAAGTCCTAAAGCACAAACAGCAAGTCTGTCTTGCCAAGTGAGGACACTGTCTCAAGATGCCCCTGGCCTCAGCAATGGTCTGGCACAGAACTGGGTGTTGGCAGCAGTAGGACAAGAAACACCCTTGAAAAACAGACATGTGACCAAAAATCCCTTCGTAATCCCGGGAGCAGAGTCCTCTGGTCCTCGAGCAGGCAGGCAGGGAATGCACGTCGTAGAATGACAGTGCTTGAAAGAAATCGAAAGATTATCTCAGTTAACCTTTGCCTTCCATAGAGAAAAGTCCTTAGGAGAGAACATCCCAGGCTCCAGGTCACACAGTGAAAGAGAGGAAATGGCTCCCCTGCGCCCACAGCCAGTGAACTCTCCTCTGCACTTTACAAAGCCACAGAGACTGGGCCAGGCCAGGGCTGGCTGTGCCCACACCCACACAGACATGTAGCATCCCCAGACATGTTGGAACTCAAGTCTCCTGCCTCCCAGTCCTGCATGCTTTCCTAACTTCTCTCTGCAGAGATTCTTTCTTCCTTCCCTGCCTCCACTTTCATGAGAAAAGCTAAAATCTGGGCTGGGGGATTGGCATCCCTGGGTGTTCCCCAGAAGATGAAATTGCTTGGCTCTCTTCAGCAGATCTGACCCTTTCTCTAACTTTCTATAGCATGAGACTTGGAGGGGCCATAGTAAAAGCAAGAAAGCAGGTCTTCTCAGAGACCATTACCTTTCTCTCTCTCTCCGTTTTCAAGTGGGCCTGATTTTGGCACCCTCTAATCTATTTCCAACAGCTTAAGACCCACACCGGGAACAATGAAATTCTTGCTAACACATGCAACTCTGGCTCTCTTGTTTGCCTTTGAAGGGAAGGAGGCCCTTCCTGTTCTGTATTCCAGCCTGTTGTGTTGTCTGCATCTTATTATGTAAAGTCCCTGGTTTGTTAACAGTTTTAGTATCCTATGCATAAAAAACCTGGGTGATGGGATAAAGGTGGGCAAGGACAGGCTCTGGGCTGATGCAAATTGAAACTGAAAAGATATCAGATTGAAAGAATCAGGAAGAATATAAGAAAAATCTGCTGCATAAATCGAGGCAGTGCTGCTCTGCCAGGAATGCTGCTACTTACCAAAGTGAAACCACGTACAAGAACTTTAGTGCTGGGTGATGGTGTCACCCCAACAGAATCTTTTCTCAGAAGGGCTGCGATTGTAATCACAGCTGACATTACTGAGTATTTACTATGTGGCAGGAACTACTAAGTGCTTTACAAACACTACTTCCTTCAGTTCTCAAAAGCCCTATCCTAGAGGTGCTGTTATTATGCCCATTTTACAGATGAGCTAATGGAGGCTTGGAGATCTTATGAAACCTGGTGTGGCTCACAGGGCTAACGAGTAGTTAGTCTAGGATATGAGAAGCCAGGTGGCTCAACAAGGTGACAAGGTGGCTAAACCCAGACTCACTATTCTTTGTTTGCTTTCTTTGAATAAACCTCCAGCCCAAGTGCCTGAGAAAAGGCTGTCGTAGCTCAAGCCAGTGCAGAGCAAATCACAGAGATGCACATTTCATCATTCAGTTTCAAGACGTGGTCTCTGCTTCTATCTCTGCTCTCTCTGCTAGATAGTTTCTGTGTGTGGAAAATGAAAGGGGCTAGTCAGAGGGCTCCCTTCCACCCCTGACATCTTTCGTTGCTGTTAATGGGGGGTGACACCGGACAAATTCTTAGACACGTGTGTGGAGCTGGCCGTGTCTTCATTTTTGCCCCGGACCTTCAATTGGCTACAACCAATGAGCAGGAATTCTATACGAAAATGAGCAAAGCAGAAGAAAAAGAGTTTCTCCTACTTCACTTACTTAAAAATATTAAAGTATGGAAAGCTTTCAGGTAACAGAGGTTTTTTTCTCTCATTCTCATTGCTGATTTATTCCATGTTGCCCAGCAGTGGTCATGTGATATTACCCAAAATGCAGAAAGGAGGATGTCCCAGGGACAGCATGTCTCAGGGCTCTGATGCTCAAGCTTCATTCTCATGGCCACCCTGAGTCAGAGAAGCCCTGGTGGGTGTGAATAGCCTAGTAGAACTAAACTGCTTTCCCAGAACCTCTCAGCTTTCTGGGCACACGTTCTTACTAATCTCACAGGATTGGCAGCTGGCCAGTTTGCATAGAACAGGAGCAGCTAGACAAAGCAACTATCATGCTGGGAATGACATGAGGACTTCATGACAATGTTATGAACTGGACAGTGGGGCTCCCCAGTGTTCGGACTTCCTGGGAGACTCCAGAAGATGGAAAGTTTGGTGGCCTGATTTCCCAGCACATGAAATGTGTGTTTGAAACTGGGTTTAGGGAGATAAATGAGGACATGTGGCCTGGATGGAAGGTCTGCAATTCAGGCCAGTGTCTCCCACCTGAGATGACTGGAACCAGGAGCATTTGTCAAGGCTGCTGTAGAATCACTGCTCTGTTGATTTTGCCAGCATAGTAGATAAGCTTCTTTTTGCCAAGGCTAATGGAAGCACCATCACCCCCATCCTTGGAGGTGGAGGGTCTCACAAAGTGACAGAACATAAGGTGGTGTAAGGAAAGACCTCTCACTGGAGCAGCAGAGAGCTGAAGAGCTCCAGGGTGAAGAGGGGAGTGTGGTGGGCACACTGGATGCCCCACAGTGTAACCATAAGGGTCCGATGAGACCCACCCATTTGTTTCCCCATTCATTCATTGATTCTTTCACTCAGCACCTACTTCTCTGTCTGATGACTGTGGAAGGGTCTGGAGCCACAGCAGAGAATAATATAGATGCTATAGCCCCTGTGCTCATGAAACCCACAGTCTGCATGGGACTACAGAGAATGAAAAGGAAACAACAGGCGGACAGTCGAGTGCACTGTGGTGAGCACTGGAAGAACTAGGTGATGCTACAGCCCAACACAAAGAGGGACCCTCCCTGGGAAGATGCAGTTTAAACTGCCCCTCCCCTCAATTTATGTATCCAATATCTCCTGACCATGTCATCTATTATTTTTGTACCCACGTACTCTTCCCCAGCACACTAGCCTCCTTTCTGTTCCTCACACATGCCAGGCACTCTGTGACTCTGAGCCTTCGCACTTGCTGTTCCCTGTGCCTGGAACACACTCCCCCAGGCAGCTGAGTGGTTTGCCCCCCATCTTCTCCAGCTCTTGGCACAGACATCTCCTCTGTAAATTGGAAAGAATAAGTAGGACTTGCTACAAAAGAAATGAACATTGAGGATACTGTGCTAAGTGAAATAAGCCAGAAGAGTCAAATTCATAGAAACAGAAAGCAGAGTAGTGGTTTCCAGGGGCCAGGAGAAGGAGAGAATGGGGAATTTGTGTTTAATGAAAACAGAACTTCAATGCAGGAAGATTAAAAAGTTCTGGAGATGGACAGTGGTGATGGTGGCTCAACAATGTCAATGCACTTCATGCCACTGAATTGCACACTTAAAAATGGTTACAATGCGGGCCGGCCCGGTGGCGCACTGGAAAGTGCGCCGCTTGGAAGCGCAGCGGCACTCCCGCTGAGGGTTTGGATCCCATGTGGAGACCGGTTCCCGCTCACTGGCTGAGCGCGGTGCAGGCGCAACACTGAGGGTTGCGATCCCGTTGCCGGTCCCCAGTACGGGCATGACATCGAGGTTTGCGATCCCGTTACCGGTCAGTAAAAAAGACAAAAAGGAAAAAAAAATGGTTACGATGCAACAAATTAACAGAGTAACCATTATTCTTTCAGAAGGAGAGAAGAAATCTAGGGCAATTAGAGGGGGGAAGGGGAGGAAGAGGGGGAAAGGGAGAGATTGGACAAGGGGCATAAAGAATAATTACGATTTGTAACAATATATATGCTAGTAATATTGATTTAATCAACATATTTCAATGTTCAACCCCCAAAATATGTATAATCGATTTTGATTCAATAAATAAAATAAATTTTTTTAAAAAATGGTTAAGATGACAAATTTTTAATGTATATTTTACCACAATAAAAAAAATTGCTGTTATTTAAAAAAAGAAGAAGATGGAGGAATTGTCCTTGCAAAGGGACTGAGGCGAGGGCAAGGTGGAGGGAATAGACAAGCAGGGGGCTCCATCACCCTGCTATGGAGCTTGAACTTACCCCTTTGGCAAATAGGTCAATATTGAAGAGCATTTATCAACAGTGTGAAATGATTGGATTTATGTTATAGAAAGACCACTCCGGGTACAACATGACAAATGAACCGAAGCAGGGCATGAAGGGCAAGGAGACCAATTAGGAGGCCTTTGCAGAGGTTCTGGCAAGAGACAACCACGGTATGGACAAGAGAAGGTGAAGACACGGGTCTGGGTTCAGGAAGTATTCAGGAGACAGAACTGATGGGCCGACATGACATATCAGAGAGGAGGTGTGAGAGAGAGGGAGCAGCCTGCTTCTCTCATGGATCCTGGTTCAATCGCAATGCCTTTCACGGAGCCGTGTAAAAAGGAGAAAGACAGGCACCTGGCAGGGTCAGTGTTGAATCCCAGTGTGGCATCCCAGAGGAGATGGCTGGTCCAAGTCTTGTCACAGCGGCCAGCAGGTCTAGAAGAGAGTGATAGGCTGGAGAAAATATTGGAATCACCAGTATAGATATACAGCTAGAGGTACATGGATGTGGATATGGATATGGAAATACAGCTAGAGATACAGGTATGGATATGGCTATAGGTATAGATATAAGTATATAGAGATAGATAGAGATAGTAGATAAAGTCCCAACAGTAAATGAGACCATCCAGGGAGTAGAGGAATAAGCCCCAGATGACAGCTCAGCAAAAGGCCTCAGCAGACACAGGGAAGATGGTCAGCTGCAGTCATACCCATCCCTGCCCAGGTATACAGCATCCTCTTGTGCCACGCTTCTGTCTTATCTGGTTTGACAGAACCTGAGGTCCACTGGACCCCGAAATGAAATATTTTCAATTTTATATGAACAGTTGTCTCAGTCTGCTCCAGGTACTATAATAAACTGCCATAGACTGGGCGACCTAAACAATAGAAATTTATTTCTCATAGTTCTGGAGGCTGGAGAGTCTAAGATGAAGGTGCCCACAAGGTAGGTTTCATTCTGAGGCCTTTTCTCTTGGCTTGTAGGTGGTCAGCATCTCCCTGTCATATGTCCTCTCCTTTGTACACACTCAGAGAGAGAGACAGAGAGACAGACAGACAGAGAACACTCATGTCTCTTCTTATAAGGACACTAATCCTATCATGAACTAATCCCCTTCACAACCTCAACCTGACCTAATCACCTCCCAAAATCCATACCTCCAAATGCCATTACATTGGGCTAGGACTTCAAGGTATGAATTTGGGGGGAGGACACAATTCAGTCCATAGCACCCGTATTTCCTCCTCCTCCCACATCAGTTGAACTTTTATTGTTCACTTTGGTCTGGTTCTTTACTGCAAATCAGCTGACTTCCCACTGACGTTGCCTCTACCCCACCACACACTTAGACACGTTCTTCACACACTGTATGTGGACATCCACCAAAAGCAGGTAAAAGACCACCCAAGTATGTTTCCCTAGAGAACCATCAGGAAAGCTGACGGCTCAGGATTCACAGGGTTCTCAGAGTCAAGGGATTTCCTCATTGTAGCAAAGTCTTGCAGCCTTGGGTGAGAAGCCAGAGCTGAGCAGAACAAGGAAGGTGAGTAGAAAGAGTACTGACCCTGGAGAGATGCAATCCTGACTTCAAATCCTGATTTTGTTATTCATGCCCTTCTCAGCTCTGTGTCCCCTATGGAAAAACAGGGATCATCTGTTTGGACTGCCGTAACAAAACAGCATAAACTGAGTGGCTTGTAATCAACAAATGTTTACTTTTCATAGTTCTGGAGGCTGGGAAGTTCAAGATCAAGGCACCGGCAGGTTTGGTGTCTGTTGAGGGCCTGCCTCTCTTAGACGGGCATTTTCTCACTGTCATTTCACATGGCGGAAGGGACAAGGGGTCTGTCTCAGGCCTTTATTGTAAGGACACTAATGCCATTCATGAGGCTCTGCCCCATGAACAAGCACCTCCCAAGGGCCCCACCTCCTAATACCATCACCTGGGTGGTGAGGATTTCAACCTGTGACTTTGGGAGGACACAGACATTCAGACATTCACCATGCTTTCCTCATATGGGCTCCATTAGACTTGAACAAGAAAAGAGAAATACACACACAGGTGCAGTGCCTGAGCCTTCTCAAGTTCATTCAGCAATTTGTTCAGAAACATTTGCTGCACATGTACAAAGTGCCAGGGGCTATGATCCAAGCCAGCCTTCAGGGTACTTACAGTCTAGGGAAATTCAATCAGGGTTTTGTTTTTTTCTTCTTCCTTAGAGTTTAAAGAAGACACTAAATTGTTTCTGGCCAGATCTGATGGCTCCAGACAGAAGTGTGACATTGGGAACGATTTGTCACACACACCATCCACCTTCCTTTTCTGGGTGCTCTAAGGTTGGTCCTCACGCTGCCCCCAGACTCCAGCAGCCTCCCTCCCAGGCCTCCTGCCCTGCAGTAAGGCTGGCATTTTCCTGTACCCCTCCTGTCCCAGGCACCTACATCTCTAACGTCCTGGCCCATCCCCACCCCATTTCTATGCCTTGCTAGCTGATGGAAGGAATCCACTTATTACAATGCGGCCTTTGTGAGGCCAGGTATTTTGTGTGATGTAGTCACTGCTGTCTCCCTAGTGCCTAGTTCTTGGCATGAGGTAAGTGCCCCGTGAATACTGAATCCCTGAATGTCTCATCCATGTCCAGACACTATATAGCTCAGAACAACCCAGACTGCTTTACCGTCAACATGTGAGCCAGGAAGGTGAGTGGTCAGTGCTGGGATCAGGCCATCCATCGGAGGGGTTCTTGGGAAGGGGAGCCTCCAAACACTGACAGACACAGCTGCTGATCCACCGTTGCCCAGCACCTGTCTGTGTGCCAGGCTGAGCCAGCTATGGTGAGGCAGCCCCCGGTGAGAGTTAGAAGATTTGAAAGTGTTGTGACTTTGCCCATGGCCTCCCCATCGCTCCTCCTCCTTGCTTCACCTAACCAAAAAAAAAAAATGATCGTGATGGGGATGAGTCTGTGAGACTCCAGGACGTGCTGCCTGCCTTCCATTCACTTCTCAGAAGACGGCATCATCACTCTCCTGGACAGTTAGAGCTCACTCTGGGAGGGCCCGGGGCAGGACAGCAGGAGCGAGGCAGCCCTCCACTGGGAGAAGTCCAGCTCTGCTGATGCTGGAGGAAGGGTCTGAGGGGCCTGAGCATCGGCTTAAACCCACCCCGTCCTCTTACCAGATTCTTGACTCCACCACAGGAAAGAATTCAAGAGCAAAGTCACAGGAGAAGACGAAACCAGGTTTAATGTCATGAATAAGCAATACAGATTTCACAGAGAAAGTGCAGCCTAGCTCCGGAGACTGAGCAAGGCCCACACCAAGTTTAACAGAAAAGAAATACACACTGAAAATTCAGTACAGAGTGCAGGCTGGCTCAAGAGAGCGAGCGGCCACTGGCTGAAAGTAAGTCTGCTACAGAAGATTGCAAACACACCTCAGCCAGCGAAGAGTGGGGCGGCCCTGGGACAGTGAGCAGCAACTTGCTGAAAGTGAGTTTGATACCGAAGAAAGAAACACACACTGCACAGGCGCTCTCCTGCGGGGCCAGCTCTAGGAGAGTGAGCAGCAGCCCCACCTTCTGCTGGGATTCAGCTTTTATAGTTTTGCTATCTAATGAATATTCATGATATCTAATGAATATTCAATTAAAGGGGGGAGCCAAGTCACATAACATAGTCTTGCACATGCTCAGTTAGTCTCTTATTGGAGCATGTTTATTGGTCAAATCCTATCACAGGTACCAAACACATTCAAGAATATTCTGTGCTCTTTAGCACCCCAAGTGCAAAGTCATTCAGCTATCAGGGTTATATAACCCTTTCTACTGAGCATGCCCAGGCACTGGATTTGCATAAGCCAGCCCCTTTTGGTCTCATTTTCCCTGTGTTGGTGCCAAAAATAGCTCTAATTAGAAACAGTAACTCTCCTACAGGGGAGGAGACAGAGGAGGGCCTGAGACCTCTCCCAGTGGCTTGAAACCCAGAGGTGTGTCCTGAAACCTGAACCCAAGGAAACCAGGCACCTCCTATCTCACTGCCACCCACCAGCCATGTGGCCCCAAGCAGCCCATAACCAGCCTAGGCTTCAGTTTCCTCAAATGTAACAAGAACTCACAGGTTGCTCTGAGAATTAAATGAGATCACATGTTTGTTGGGGAGGATGAATCCAATGACTGGAATGACATGGGGCTCGACTGGTGTATGCTTTCATGTCCACATACTGGGCAAATTAAAGTTGTTCTATATAAAGTGAATCTGTAACTATGATATTCTTCAAAATTATCTCGTTAGTATTTGAGTCTATCTATGCTGTTAGGTCGATACAATATAGAATCTAGGACAGCTGTATTTTTGTCTGGCATGAAGTAGTTATTCAATAAATACACTGAAGGATTAAATGAATGAATGTCCTTTCTAATTTTATCTCTCTCTTCTCTCTCACCCAGGCTCTTAGTCCAGAAGCACGGCCTCATTATGCACCCATGTTCATATCCAGCTCAAGGCTACCTCCAGGACTTTGTTTCCTGTAAACCAAGCAATAGATACCTAACATGCACCTATGTTGTGTTCAGGAGTTTTGGAGGGTCCATAGGGAACAAAAAAGAAAATGCAAATATAACTGCATCCCCCAAAGAATTTACACTTTGGCTGGAGTGGAGAATGACTTCTACCCAAAATAAGTACCAGGTGAAGAGGGCAACTGGCGAGTGTTGGAGGAGGAGATCTGGGGTGAAGGAGGTTTCCTGAACGTTGTATTTGAACTGGGTCTGGAAGGGCATATGGCCTGAGGCTCCCCGACAGCCTTCATCTTTCTTCGGTCACCTAATTGTCCCTGAAATAGTTAAAGACTGTAGGCTTTTAAGGTAAAGCTGGGTGATGCAATTCAGTGTTAATACACAAGTTTGAACTTAAGCATTATGGCAGCCTCGGCTAATTGCCTGCCCACATCTATTCTTGCCTTCTTCCTGACAGAAGCCCAGTCCTGTCTGGGGGTAGCAATGTGCCCAGGTGGAGACACTCAATTGTCCAGACTCTGTCCCGTGGAGAGTGTCCACATGACCCGGTTTTGGACATCGAGATAAAGGAGAAGTCACTAGGTGTGGTTTCTAAACAACGTCATATTAAAAATAAGTAACTACCAATTATAAAAGGTACTGGGTGTGAGCTGCTAGTAAACATGGCCCTGCTTCCAGAAACGGTCTTTAAGAGGGACAGGCTCTATTTCCCATGCTTTGCCACTTTACCCCTTCCCTTCCTCGTGCCCGGGACAGGAGCCAGTTCCTGAGGGCACAGCAGCCACCTTGCAGGGAAAGACGAAAACTAGAGATGCTGAAGGTGAGAAAGCAGGAAGGGAGAGGAGGAGCCTGAGTCTCCAGTGAGCTATTTGAGCAGCTGTACCTGAAGACTGCTTATTTCCAAATCACATGGTGCATTAGATAAATTAACCCCTTACTCATTGAAGCCCCTCCTAGTCAGATTTTCTGTCACATGCACCTGAACAGAACCCTAACTCATATGAGCTTCCGTGCCCTGTTTAAAATGTAAGAGTGCAATTTGGTCTTGATTTACATATCGTAACAGGATTTGAGGCTTACTTGTGCCTGGCGGCTCAGCCTCTCAATGCCTGGCCTGTCTCGGTAAGAGTAATTCCAACCACCAGATGACCACAACACAGATGTCCCTATAGAGCCCAGCATGCACCTAGTCATGTTATCACTACTGCTTCCTGTACGTTCCATTGACAAGTGTGCAATCCTGTCCCAATGAAACAAGGAAAGATGTCATTTCATTGGTGAGCTGCAGGCTGTCACAACAAAATACTCTCCTCTCTGTTTCCAAGGTGTGCCAAGCCCTGCCTAGAGTGGTGAGAAATTATAGCTCTTAACTTTCTTCTTTGGTTAACAACCTTCTATTGCCTTCTCTGCTGGGTCTTAGGGGACCTGAAGGCACTTGCAGTGGTTTGCTTGGATGCCATCCATTCTTTGTGAGTCTGTGTCTGGTGTAAAGGCCCACTCAGACGAAGATAAACCAACCCAGTTATAGAATCATCTCTTTAAGTGGAAGCTGGTCCTCCGTTCAACTCATACTCAGAGGAAAGGTTGGGGGCCGAGAAAAGGAAAAAGGCATTTGAAGGGGCAGGAGCCACAGGCATAGAGGTAGAGAAATACAGTTGTCCCTCAGAACCACTGGGGGATTGGTTCTAGGACTCCCAAGGATACCAAAATCTGAGGATGCTCAAAGTTCCTTATTCAAAAACTGCGTAGTATTCACATCAAACCTACACAAATCCTCCCACAGATTTTAAATCACCTCTAGATTACTTATAATACCTAATGAAATGTATACGCTATGCAAAAAGTTGCTATACTGTATTTTTTATTTGTATTATTTTTCATTGTTGCATTACTGTTTTTTATTGTTTTTTTTTTCTCCCCCAAATATTTTTGATCCATAACTGGATGAATCCGCGGATAAGGAGGGCCAACTGCACTAAGGTTTGTGCAGGGGTCTTGAGTTGAGAAGCTCCACTAGGATGAAAAGGAAATTTATGGGAACTTTGAGGGAAAAAGCTGGGAAGGTAAACTAGGACTGGAGTGTTGGGTACTGGGCTGATAAAACTGTTCTTTATCATTCAGTAACGGAAGAAAATCACTCAAAATTGTAGAGTTCTTTTCAGACTTCAAAATACTTTCACCTACTTAAGGCCACACGATCCTCACAACAACATCCAAGATAGATGTCACACTGGCCACTCTTATCTTTGTTTGAGGGAAGGACCCTAAGGAAGTTAAATGATTGTCCAATGACCCACAGCTAGAGCAGTAGACTGAGACTCCAACCAGATCTTTAGCTTCTCTAGCCAGAGGTCTTTTCACTCTACCCTGCTGAGAACAGGAATGACATGATTTTTGTAAGCAGGCATTTAGGCAGATAATGGAGGTTAAGCATGGAAGCAGGAAGACCAGGAAGGGTGCTTTTGTAACAGTTCGGTGTTCCATGAAAAGGGTTTGAATATATATTTACATGTTTTTAAAAATATTATATATCAGGAATGCAGTGAAAGAGAAGAGGAAGACGTGGGTTCTGGTAAGAAGGAGCCAGCAGTACAGGAGAAGTTCTCTACTCAGACCCTCTGAACCAACACTACACACAAACCAGCGATCATCTTGTCCATAAAACAGAGCAGTTGGTGCCATAGCCAAGTGGATGCTCGTGACTGGTAGGTGACTGTCCAGGGCAGCAGGCTTTCTGCTCCATGAGTTGAGTTTGTTCTCGAGCTTTTTTATTCCAGTTATTCTCATCATTGCAATGACATAATTTAATTAAATATTTGAAATGTCATTACGTAAACTAAGTCAGATATTTGGAAATAGTCAATAAAGATGAGTCATTAAAATGAACTGCTCAGATTCCTTTACTAAGTCTTTTGCTAAAGTTGCTTAGTCTTTACTAAGTTTTTGCTCTGCTTTTAAGAAACCTGAAAATCTTGGGCCGGCCCGGTGGTGCACTGCTATAGTGCGCTGCTTGGGAAGTGCGGCGGCGCTCCCGCCGAGGGTTCGGATCCCATATACAGACCAGCCGCTCACTGGCTGAGCGAGGTGTGGGAGCAACACCGAGGGCTGCGATCCCGTTGCCGGTCCCAGTCCGGTACGGGGGCGACACTGAGGGTTGCGATCCGTTGCCGGACACGGAAAAAAGACAAAAAAAAAAGAAACCTGAAAATCTTAGATCACGCATTCAGAACATGATTTATGTAAAAAAGCTGTCATAGAAATGCAACCAGCAGGCTGGTACTCAAAGCAAGCCTTGACCTTACATCAGAAGATTGGTTTCCTTTCATTAAAATAAGAAGTTTCAAGTAGGTAAGTAACATTTCTTAATTTTAATTGATTCTTTTTTTGAATTAATTGACTATTAATTCTAGTCATGTGGGATGAGAAGGTGCTTCTGGTTAAAATCACACAAAGTCAGTTGAAGGTGACCTTGGAGATCACCTAACCCAAAGGTTCTCTAACCTTCATGCACATCAGAATCTCCTGAAGGGCTTGGTGAAATACAAATTGCTGGGTCCCCCACCAGCATTTCTGATTCAATGGTTCTGGGGTGGGGCCTGAGAATTTGCTTTTCTAACAAATTTTTAGGTGAAACTGATGCTGCTGGTCTGAGGACCACACTTTGAGACCTGCTGAAGCCACGCATCACTGAGGAACCCACTCACTCTGAGGCTGGATGGTGTGAAGGGGTTTCCTCCAGCTCACACAGGAGGTTAACAGGAGAGCTAGCTTAGCACTAAAATCTTCCCACTGCCCCCTGCTATCAAAATGAAAATTACAATCCTCGTGATAAAATTACAGATGGCCACAATTTCTTTGACACTCTTTCCATCCAGAGGTGGGATCTATGTCTCCTCTCCTTGACTCTGGGGTGGTTCTATGATTGCATGACCAGTTGTCGAGGGTAGAACTGATGTTGTGCCCGTTTCCAGACCCTGCCTTAAGAGAGTGACAGGTTCCCCTTCCTGTCTCTTGGAGCTTTCAATTTGGGACCTCTGAGCTCCCACCTAAGAAGTCACCAACTTGAGGCCACCATGCTGGAGAGACCATGCATAAGCACTCTGGTCAACAGTATTCACTTAGCCCAGACCTCCAGCCACCCTTGACAAGAAGATAGACATAAATGCAGCCATTTTGCACTCTCCAGACCTGTAAGTCTTCCGGTGAGCAGCAGTAAACGACCTCTGTTGACGCTGTGTGAGACAGAACACATGCTCGGCTCAGGTTCCTGATCCACAAAAGCAAATGGTGTATTAAAACAGTCATTGTTCTAAGCCACTACATTTTGGGGTAGCTTGTTACACAGTCATATATAACTGGAACAATATTGAAAAAACCAAAGCTGTGAAGACCTGAAGTTCTATTTACAGGCTGAACTTAGGGACAAATGCAATCTGTGTGAAATGTGATAACAGGTGGCTGCTTAGATATTAGATACGTGTTTAATGAAAGCAAAAAGGAAAAACTGTGGGTTTTGGGTTTTGGATTTTTTTTTTTTTTTTTTTGCAAAGAAGACTGTGAATACACTGATCACATGTGCCAAAATAAAGAGTCAAGAGGCAGGGTTAATTTAGAGGAAATGCAGGGAGAGGGACTGAGATGCAGGTGCTGAAATCTGTGAGTTACAGTTTTACACATTTTAAGTCCCCAGGCCAGAATGCCCAAGCCCCCACCCCCGTTCTCCACAACTGGCTTTTCATGCAGCCCAGTTTCCAGCGACCCCCCTCCTCCCTAAATTCAGGTCCTTCCTCTCGTCCATGTGACTCGTTTCAGTGCCTCATCATGGACTGTTTTGCATTATAATCTGATTTTTTCATATGCTTCTCTCCAGAGTAGTGGCAAACTCCTAATGCACACAGTGTGCCTTTTACTTCCTCCACAACGCTTATCACAGTCCTCTGGACACCACTGGTGTCCCCGACACTCAGCTGAGTGGACATGGTGCAGGCTGGCTCCTGTCAAACAGCAGGAACTGGAGAGGGGCTGGGCGGAGTGGAAGCACCGCCGAGGGTTGGGATCTTCTCAGTGCTAATACCTTGCTTAGTGGCAGCCTCAGTAAAAAAGTCTCCAAAGGGGACTATTTTGAAGAGCAATGCTCATCTCAGTATGATACATTGTGAGCCATTTGTAAAAATGTCACTAGTATGTATGGCAGTGAATCCATACGCCTTTAAACTCTTACTGTTTTCTGTTTGGCAATTCAGTTAAATTTTCCCTTGTTGTTCTAACTCTCAGAATTGGTATCCAAGTTCAAACCAAGTCTTCTCTCCACCACTTTGATACTGACAATCCTGTAGGATCCTAAAAGGAGCCCTCCAACCCTATTAAATTTGTCTGTATGCAAATGGATTTTGATCTGCCTACTCTGTCAAGCACTGTTCTCTTGAGAAAACAAAAGAAATATACAGTACCATTTGGGTCAAAAGGAAGAAAGTTTACATCCAACTGGGGCTCAAATCAGGACATGCTTCATAGAGGAAGTGATATGTGAAATTGATCTGTAAAAGTAAACAGGAGTTAGTAGACAGTGTGGCAGGGGTAGGTGTCCACAGGTCCAAGGGACATTTATCCTCAGATGACAGGAACGTGAGGTAATCCAGGTTGGCAGGAGCATGGGCACGTGCAAACAGTTGGTGGGGTCATCTATGTGAGGCTCAGACACCAGGAGAGCACGTTTGGCTTGAATTTGGTACAGGGAGAAGGTATTGTGTTTTGAGAGGTGGAGGGACAAGATTCCATTCACATTTAATACTCTTCACAGTCCTTAGCATTATGCCTCACATGTGACAGGTAATTATAAAATATTTGTTGATTGATCACTGAGCAGCTGAGTCCATTCGGAACCCGCGTGTCTGAATCTTCCAAAGACTTGATTCTCCTCTTCCTTTCTCCAGTGTTCAGGCAACATTTATTCTAGGAAATGGCTCTGGTTTTAAAGACAAAGCAGAAGAAAAACTCCCAGTAAAATGGAGACCGTCAAAGCAGAACCATTTCTAAGTGGAATGATTTCTCCCTACCCAAACTTTACCGCAAGGCCCCATTAAAGAGCTTCAGAGCCCCGGCACAAAAGCCCTATAAATTACGAGGCACCAGACATCAGGGACAGAGAGCCATGATTCCCACTGGAGTGTGCTGTGCATTTCTCCTTGCAAAGCATCCAAAGCAGATTGAAATCCTGGCTGAGAAGCTTGTGGAAAGAGAGAGCTGAGGCAGAGGGCAAAGGCATTAAATAATACATAGATTTTCACAAAAGATCATTTCTGCTTAAATAGCTGACTGCTCACATTGGTGACCAAGTTCGGCAAGGATGGAGCCTGGAACTGATGACAGGGCTGATGTAATCGATGGCGGCACAGTGACCATGTTTAATGGGCTTTTAAATGCCCAAAATTGAAAGTCCAAATTTCTAGGAAGTATAAGATGAAAGCAATTTATCCTTTTTAAAATTAATCTTCATGAAACTGCTTCCTCCTGCTTTACAATACAATCATCTATCCGGTGGTATAAGTTAACTGGTATTAGTTAAAATTCCAGACACCTCGGGCCGGCCCGGTGGCGCACTGCTACAGTGCACCGCTTGGGAGCGCGGCGGCGCTCCCGCCGA
>NW_007734214.1:102674-116927 GCF_000696425.1 Galeopterus variegatus | reverse complement strand
TGGGCCAAAATAATCATATACATTGTATATTGACAAAATAAAAATTTAATGAAAAAAAAAATGACAAGTCCAACTAGATAAAATATAAGCAAATGTATTGAAAATGTAAATAATAGAGTAAACTTCCAGTAATACACATCTAACAAGTCTACACATTACACATTATCTTTTAGTTGCATATGAAGCATTCACACACACACAAGAAAAATGACTAGTATTAATCCCCAAAGAATTCTTCAAAAAAGTTCCGAAAAAATTAACATCATGAGATTCTATTATATTTTCTAATTCCATTGCTTTAAAATTAGAAATAAACAATGAAGAGGAAAACAAATAAATAAATTAATGAGTTATATATCCAGGAACAAACTGCATACTACTAAGTACCATTTTCTTAAGGAAGAAATTAAAAGAAAATTTAAAAATTATTTAAAGTAAATACCTTGAAAATATTGCATGCCAAATTGTGTGACACACAGAGCAATTATTTATAGGGAAATTTATAGTTTTAAATAAACTGAAATTTATAGTTTTAAAAAAACTGAAAATATTGTAAACAAATTAAGTATCCAACTCAAGGAGTTGAAACACAAAGACAAAAAAGCAAAGAAAGACTAGAAAGTAAGAATGATAAATTGTAAGAGTGGTTCTGGCTATGGGCAACTAAAAATGTCTGCAGAGCCTCTCCCCCGAAAGCAATATAAAGCTTAAACCCGAAAGGAAATCACGCTAGATATTAATTTCAATCCACAGACAGCAATGAAGAGCACTGGAAATAATGAATATTGGGGTTAATATAAAAAATTCTATAACTGTATTTCTTCTCATTTCTTCTTCTAACTTCTATAAGCACATCAGATTGCTTAAAGCAATAATTACTACACACTATTTTAGGTGTATAACATATTCCTATGTAACAACATGACAATAATCACCCAGAGAAGGAGGAAGTGATGAAGCTACATTGCAGAGAAGTTTCTAATTTTGCCAAAATTAAGTTAGAAGTAGGCTTTAATAAATTAAAATGCATAGTTTAATCCCTAGAACAACTATAAACAAATCATAAAAATACAGTAAAAAATTAGCAAAGGAACTTCAAGTGTACATTAAAAATATTTATTCAGCACAAAGGAGGAAGAGAGGAACAAAAAAGAAAAGAGATATAGAGAAAATAAATGGCAAATGTAAATTCAATCATATCAATGATTACATCAATGTAAATGTTCAAAAACTCTAATTGACAGGCAGATATTGCCAGCGTGGACAAAAATAAGATCCAACTATATTTTGTCTACAAGAGAAACACCTTAGGTTTAAATACATAAATAGGTTGAAAATAAATTGATAAGAAAAGATATACAATGCAAATGTAGCTATAAGAAAACTGGAGCAGCTATACTAATATCAGACAAAACGGACTTGAAGATGATAAACCATATTAGAAACAAAAGGATCAATATATCTGAAGATAAATCAATGTATGCACTTGTAATCACAGAACCTCAAAATACATAAAACACAAACTGACGGAATTGAAAGAAGAAACATACAATTGAACAGTAATAGTTGAAGACTTTGGTATCTCACTCTCAATAATTCTTAGAATATTGAGACAAAAAAAACATCAAGAATATAAAAGACTGTATCAGAAGAGAAAAAGTTTACAAATAAATAACCTAAGCTTCACCTTAAGAAACTAGGAAAAGAGAATCAACTAAGCCCAAAGTAGCCAGAAGAAACTATGCAGTAAATTAGAGCAGAGGTCAATAAAATACAAACCAGAAAGACGCTAGAAAAAATATCAATGAAACCAAAAGTGTGTTTTTTGAAAAAATATTATTAAAATTAACAAACCTTCAACTAGACTAGGGAAAAAAGAGAGAAGACATAAATTAGAAAAATCAGGAATGAAAGAAGAGACATCACTAATGAGCCTAGAGAAATTTAAAGGATTATATGGAAAAATTATGAACCATGATATGCTAACAAATGAGACACCTTAGATAAAATGGACAATTCTAGGAATATAAACTGAAATAAAAAACTGAATAGGCCTATAACAAGAAAAGAATTTGAATTATAATAAAAATCTTCCTACAAAAAAAAGCCAAGGCCCAGATGATTTTACTGGTGAATTTTATCAAATATTTAAAGAAGTAATAATACCAATCCTTTATAATTTCAGAAAATACAGGATGGAAGACTTTTCAAATCATTTAATGAGACTAGTATTTTCCTTGTATACTACTAATACCTATTAGTGTTACAATGCTAGAAAGACATGACAAGACAAGAAAACTGCAGATCAATATCCCTCATGAACATAGACACAAAAATTATTAACAACGTATAAGCAAACCAAATCCAGAAACATATGAAAAGGATTACACATTTTGATTAAGTGATAGTTTCCCAAGAATACAAGGTTGGTTTAACATCTGAATATTAATTACTATAATGAACCATATCAATAAAACAAAGACAAAACTCACTTGATCATCTTAATAGATGCCAAAAAAGCATTTGATAAAATCAAAAATCCATTCATGATAGAGACTCCCAACAAAATAGAAATAGAAGGAAACTTCCTCAAAACTCACTTGATCATCTTAATAGATGCCAAAAAAGCATTTGACAAAATCAAAAATCCATTCATGATAGAGACTCCCAACAAAATAGAAATAGAAGGAAACTTCCTCAACCTGAGAAAACCAACAGCTTAATATCATACTTATTGGTGAAGGACTGAATGCTTTCTCCCCTAAATTTGGGAGCAAGATCAGAAACTTCTAGTCAACATAGAACTGAATGGTTCTGGCCAATGCATAAGATTAGAGATGCATAAAAAGAAGAGGAGAAGGAAGAGAAAGAGGAGAAAGAGGTATTGAAGAAGAAGCAGGTGGAAAAGAAGGAAGAAGAGGAAGAGAAGGGAAAGGAGAGAAGGGGAAACAAAAGAAAAGGAAAGAAAGAAGAGTTATCTAGTTTGGAAATGAAGAAGTAAAACAATCTTATGATCTTGGGTGTAGAAAATCACACACACACACACACACACACACATGCAACCTACTAGAACAAATAAATGAGTTTACCAAAGTCATGGAACCCACAATCAATACACAGAAGTAAATTATATTTATATATGTGAGCAACAAATAATATGAAAATGAAACTTTAAAAAACAATTCCATTCACAATAGCATCAAAAAATGAAATAGGAGTAAGTTTAACAAAATATGTGCAAGACATGTATACTAAAAACTACAAAACATTGCTGAGAGAAATTAAAGAACTAAATAAATGAAGAGATGTTTTATGTTTAAGTATTAAAAGATTCCAAATGGTCACAATGGCAATTCTCTCTGAACTGATCTACAAATTTACCGCATTACCTGTTGAAATCCCAGCAGGCTTTTTTGTAGAAATGCACAAACTGATTCTAAAATGTATATAGAAATGCAAAGGACCTAGAATAGCCAAAACAATTTTGACAAAAAAGAAGAATGTTGGAGGCCTTGCACTATCTGATTTTAAAACTCAGTATAAAGTTACATTGATCAAGACAGTGTGGCACTGGATAGGCATGCAAATCCATGCGATAGAACTGAGTCCAGAAATAAACCTTTATGTAATGGTAAGTTTAATTTTGAGAAAGGTGCCAAGATATTTAATGAGGAGACCTTTCAACAATTGGTGCTGGGACAATTAGATATTAATATGCAAAACAAAAAAACTTAATCACACACTATACCCAAAAATTAACTCAAAATGGCTCATGGACCTAAATGTAAGAACTTAAACTATAAAAGTTCTGGAAGGAAACATTGGAAAAAAAATCTCTGACCTTGAATTAGGCAAAGAATTCTTGGCAATGATGCCAAAAGTATGATCCACTGAGCATGTACTGCTTTAACAATAGGGAAAAAAAGAGAAAGTTTTGAAATAATCATTTAACTAAAGTAAATGTAAAGGGAGGAAGAATCTCTGACCTTGAATTAGGCAAAGAATTCTTGGCAATGATGCCAAAAGTATGATCCACTGAGCATGTACTGCTTTAACAATAGGAAAAAAAGAGAAAGTTTTGAAATAATCATTTAACTAAAGTAAATGTAAAGGGAGGAAGAATAAAAAAACATAAGGCCAGAAAAAATAGCATAAAGAATAAAAAGAAGTAGAACGGATTATCAAAATCAAGAACTATTTACTTAAAAATATAGAAAAGCCTCTGGCCAGATTAATTTTTTTTAGAAAAAGAAAAGGTAAAAATAAACAAGATATATACACTAGAGAGAAGAGATACACTATATATATAGCATACGAAAACATCATGAGCAACTTTATACTAATAAATTTAACAACTGAGAAAAATGGATAAATTCTTACAAAAACATAAAATGACAAAATTGGTACATGATTAAACAGAATAGGTTAGTATATGTGTTTGAAAATTTATTAAAACACACCTATGGGTCAAGAAATTTAGGGGTAATGGTTTTAATTATTGCTTCAACTTATATTTTCTTGCTAGACCTTTTTGCTTTTATCATTATGGGCTTGTGGGAAGTAAATTTGCTCCAGAATAAACTATATATTCAATATAATCCCAAAGACATTCAGAAGACTTTTGAAGAATTCCTCAAACTCATATTAAAATACATAAAGAATAATAAAAGTCCCCCAAATAGCTAAATAAACTTTAAAAAAGAAGAGCAAACTGACAGAACTCTTCCTACCAGATATTAAAACATACCACAAATTTGTGTAACAAAAGCAGTATTGTACTAGTACAGAAACAAATATTTCCATGAGATAGAAGAGAAAGCTCACAAATCTGTCTGTGATTGTATAAGGAAAAATAATAAAGGACAGATTTTTTAGCAATTGTTGATAGAAAACCTGGCATACCCTGTAAGGTGGAATAAAAGTTGGATTCCTATTTTACCCCACATACAAATTAAAGACCTATATGTAAAACGTAAAACTAAAAGGCTAATAGAAGTAAATGTACCCTGGAATTTTTTATGACCTAGATGGAGAGGGGGAAACTTCTTAAAAAGCGCAAAACACAAACCATGGGTTTTAAAGCTGACAGATTAGAGACTGCAAAACATATCTAGAATATATAACGAGCTCCTGCAAATCAACAAGCAAAAATAAATTTAATTAAACATGGGCAAAGAATATGAATACACAATTTATAGAAAAAGGAGTCCAAATAACTAATGAGTATATGAACAGTCTTACACAGATAATCAAATAAATACGAAATAAATAGTACATGACTTTACCACCATAAAAATGATAAAATTTTAGTAAGATAAATAATGTCCTATATTGGGGAAAAAGTAGGAAAGTGGAAACTCTTGCACACGACTGGTGGAATGTAAACTGGTACTGCAGTTCTGGAATGCAAGATGGTGCAATTTAGTAAAATAAAGTATAACTATGATAAATATGCTCCAGGATCCAGCAATCCCACTCCTAGCTATATTTTCCAGGGGAAAATAAAAACTCAAACAAATATTGGAGGTTCACATACTAGGATATCCATCTGTGTCGGTGGCAGCGTGTTAGAATCACCTTTGCATCTGTGGTAGGTTATTACAGCAATTACTCAATGACTCCCAATGAGTTGTGCTTCCCAGTATCCACACTCTTGTGTGGTCCCCTTCCTCATGTACTTTCAGGTTCACCACTTGACATGCGCTTACCAATGATATATTAGCAAACATGACACAGCAGAGACTTGCAAAGTTCTTGTCATAGGTGTCCGTAAAAGAGCTGAGGCTACCTGGCTAGATGCGGGTGATATAGAGCCCAGTGGACAGCCACCACTTGCCACTGGACATTTTAATGAGGCTACCTGAGATCACCAGCCCCAGTCAAGCAACCAGATGACCACAGCCACAGGAAGGACCCTAGGCAAGACCACAAGAACTTCTCAGTTCTCAAACTGCCATTTCACAGAAACCTGAGCAAGTAAAACAGTTGATTTAGGGTACAAATTTTGGAGGTGTTTTGTTGTGCAGCAAGACATAACTGATCTGCTGTCTCTCACCAGGAGAATGAATAAGAAATACATGGGAAAATACACACTTTGGCTTATGATACTCTAGTTACAAGAAACAAACTAGGTATATTCAGCAGTATAAATAGAGCACCAAAAAAATAAAGTGGAGAGAAAAAAAAGAGTAAGAATAAGAGTGAGATGTATAGATTAATACCACTGAGGCAAACTGAAAACACAATCCATTCTACAAGGATGTATTTCTTATTAAGGGTAATGAACAGGAATGGGAATCTACAAGGGAGGATAATAGGAGTCAAGACAGGTGAGGAAGGATAAAAATTTCATAATACAACATAATATAACATGACATGAAGTAACACAAGGATAGAGTTTAACAAAGAAAGAAGCCTTACAAGGACCCGTGATGAATCTAGTATGACTGGAATCAAGTTACTCCAACTCTCTGTGACTAATAAAAATATGTATATTGTTCCTGAGGGATTCTGAACTCCGATTCCTTTGCAAGTGTCTAAGTTCTCATTCTACTTCAAAGAAAGCAAAACTGAAAATCATAAATGATGAAATTTGAGTATAGTTTATGGAAAAAAAGATAACACAGAATTGAAACCTATATTCAAAAAATAGACTTTGGTCCTACATCAAAAGATTGGCAAATGAAACTACATACTTAAGTTTTAAATTAAAGTGTTTAGCATATGCATGCAACACTTCTTCATGATTCCCCCATTGAACTGATTTTTTCACTTAACTCTCCAAATATTAGACTTGTTCAGATCAGTGGGCTTCTTCTGCATTTAATATGAACAGCTCAGACTTTGAGAAGTGTATTGTGCTACGAATGTCTTGCTTGTGTCCTGGGAAGCCCATCTGCACACTGAAGAAAGTGAGGAGAGCTCCTGAGACAGAAGGCGACCAGGCATGCCTGGGGCTGAAGGTGGTGTGGAAAAGAAAGGAAAGAGCACTGTGGGAGAATGGACAAAGGCCTGGGTGTGGCTCGAACTGTGGGGGATTCCATTTACAGAGGACACTGAGGGCAACGTGGAGGGCTTGATGATGCTGCAGGAGGGTTGCTCACAGCTCCCAAGAGAAGGGGTCATGCCACCTGCCGCAGCCCCACACAGGGAAGCACCAGGGTGGTCAGGAGTGGAGGGAGAGAAGGACAAGGTGCAGCAGGGCTGTCTCAGGAAGAAATGGGTGAGGCAAGGCAGGTAGCTTGAGCAAGCTTAGGATTAGACGGTTTGAACTGTTAGATAACTCTGGGCTTCAGGGGTGGTCTCTAGCTGTCAGTGCCTGGCCCTGGGGTGATTTAGGGCAGGGAAAATGCCGGCTTGGATAAAGGGGGTGGGGGTGGGCTTTGGACTGGCTGGTTTTCACATGAGAGGTGCACTCACAGAGGAGTCATTTGCTGCCTCTGGGAATTAGCTCGGGAGGGGCAGTTTCTCCCCAGCCAGCGAGGCTGCCAAGATGTCAAAGCATCATAAAATATAGAAAATAAAAAGCGGGATGAATACAGTGTGAAAATGTGTCAAATGTGGTCAGATAAACTTATTCACGTGATCATCTCTGTGTGTGTGTGTGTTCTCCTTTTCACTAACTGATGTGATGTAACAGATAAATTCATTTCTTAATACTTAAACTCTTTAATTTCCAAAAATAACGAAATCCATATATTGAGTATATACATAATGCTTTCTGTATGTAATGTACCCTCTCACGGAGCCCAGATTACACTAGGTACCTAGGATTCCTAGGAGGATACACATGAGCCCTCCACAGCCTAATCTGTGAAGATATTCAGTTCCCATTCCTGCCACTCAGGAAGACCAAACTATTTTCCTTCAATCTGCACGCAATAATGATAAAAGCCCTCACACCATCACTTGGTTTCAGCACGTCTATCAGCCTGTCTTTTAAAAATAGATGAATCTTTCCTACCTGTTGAGTTCTCCTTGTTAAAGAAACAGAGGGATGGCAATAAAATGGATTTAGGATGCCCAGATTGAATTGCAGTTTTTTGTTTTTTGTTTTTTTGTTTTTTTTTCCTGACAAATGGCCAGGCTGTGGTGCCAGACCTGGGTTGGCAGCATTTAATAGGGTAGGTTGTCCTTGGCACTTGCACATGTGAAGGGAGGGTTTTGCCTCTTGAACAGAGTTTTGTTTGGTAAGGAAAGTTGTAACTCACTAAGGAAGCCCTGGGACTTACCACCCTTTAGATCAAGCTTGTTTTAAGTGACAGTGGGCCTGAGTTGTATGACCAGAGGAGTTTGGCACACCTCGAGGAGAGCAAAGCAGTTTGAAAGCAGTAGGGTTGCCCACTGCCTCTATCTTGTCTAGAGTTTTCTTAGGCCTTGGTTTGAACTGAATTTGAGTGATGTGAATTCTTTTGCTGCTTAATAAAGTGATCTCTAGGTGTAATAGAATGTGAAGGCAAATAGTTGCAATAAATCACCTGCATAAGTAAAAAAAAAAAAATGTCTGTGCCAGGCATTTGGCTAAGCTTTTACACCATGACTTCATTCAATCCTTCAAACACTATTCCCATTTTACACAACGTAGATTGCTCAAGGGACTTGGCTCCTTTGCACACTTGGGAAGTGGGCAAGCAGGGTCTGAAGTTGCCGGCTCCTTACTCTATTGCCCCTCCCACGGGCCTTTGAGGTTATGGTGACCAACACAGCCTCCAGGGTCCCCTGGGTTTAAAGTTCCTATAAACTTTAAATGGGTTTCTCCCTGACTCTAGGCCCCTAACCTCCCTTTTCCTAGAGCATTTACTTTAGAAATTGCCATTGTAAAGCTTTTCTCTGCTCCTTTGAGACGTAAAACTTCTCCCAGCCTCCTCCCAGTTTTATAGTCCAAGACTGTCTTCCTCAAAGACTTGGGAGCCATCGCTTTGACATGGAACCATGAAAACAGAGCTCCTTGATTATGGGAGTATTACGCAATGTGTACACATATCAAAGCACCAAGATGAACACCTGAAAGACAGAAAATTTTTATTTGTCAATCATACCCCAATAAAACTAGGGGTTGGGGGGAGAAAGAAAGAAAGATAGCTACCGCATCTCCCAGGCTCTGTGGGAAGGTAGGAACCCAACCTCCATAACAAGCACTGCTCAGCAAACACAGAAGGTCTCATCACATGACCAAACTCTCCCCAGCATCCCCCAGTACTTTCCACCTCCTAGGCTGCTCCTGCTTTTTATCCCAACAGAGTTGAGTTCAATCTCTTCCTAGTGCAATAGTCTTGCATAAAGTCTTCCTTGCCATTTTTAACAAGCATTTTGTGCAATTTTTCTTTCATTCTTTTCCTGCCTACAGGACACAGCCTCAGTGAAGCCTCCTGTCCCACCAGCAGGGGGCAGTGGTCCCTCCCCACCGTGGAATGGCCTGAGCTCTTCTCAGGCCACAGCCCCCATTGGTCCATAAGCTTTCCCACGACCAAGGCTTTGTCTTATGCATCTTTATAGTCTTCTTCCTCTTTTTCCAGCCCTCTGGCCAATATCCAGAATTCTTCATGCCGCACCATAAGTGCTCAGTAAGTGTTTGTTAAAATGACCAAATAAATAAACTGAAAAAAAGAAAAGCGAACAAATATTTCAATGATAACTTATTTTAGATCAGAATAAAAGCAAAATATAATAAAAGTGTGTACCTTATACATATTACACTAGCAGTTTCTAGGTTTTAGGAGGAGGTCACATTTCAGTGTTCCAAGGCATAATTCAACAGGATGAGAAGAGAAAAAAAGAAAAATGGCAACCTTTGCAATATATAAATTCCACAGTTCTGCACGTGGGTTTTCCCAATTCTATTCCACTTTTTGCATTTCAGCCATGCTGCTAAGTGATAACACACAAATATGATTCACTATACTATGCTCATCCATGTAAACATAGAGAAGTGATGGGGTATCAGCTGGACATTTGTCATGGAGCAGGTGCTACCTATCTTGTTTAATACAGCCATCTTGAGAAGAATCTACTGTCATTATACAAATGACATTTCACAAATGACAAAAGTGAGATGCTTGGTGCCAGAGCAACCTACTCTGCACCTAATGTCAACTGCACACGAATGAGAACCACATCTGAAAGACTGCTAGTGATTTCTCTCAAAAGAGACAAACACTTTCAACTTTTTAAATGATCTGATCTCTATCACAATTCCCTCCTTATTCTGTTCTTTTTATATCACTATACCAAAACCTCGAAATAGTTATCTTAAATAACTATTTTAATAGTTATCTTAAAAATAATAATAATAGGGCCGGCCCGGTGGTGCACTGGATAGTGCGCCGCTTGGCAAGCGCGGCGGCGCTCCCGCCCGAGGGTTCGGATCCCACATACAGACCGGTTCCCGCTCACTGGCTGAGCGAGGAGCGGGAGCAACACCGAGGGTTGCAATCCCGTTGCCGGTCCCCGGTCCGGTACGGGGGCAACACTGAGGGTTGCGATCTGTTGCCGGACACGTAAAAAGACAAAAAGACAAAATAATAATAATAATAAAACTTTTCTAAAAACTCAGGAAGAAAATGTTTATGAGGACAATAGATGACCTTTTGAATTTTACCATGTTGTCTTTTCTCAAAACACACATATTTCCTTCTCTTCTCCAAAGGTGTCAATGTGTTTCTATCAATATCTCTCTCTCTCCCTCTCTTTCTCTCTCATATACACACAGGGCTATCCTTACTACTTCTCCATATTTTTATTTTCTTATCTTGTTAAGAAAATAAAAGAAGAAAAAGGAAAAGAAGCATTGCACAAGTTTATGACAGGCAGACCACTCTAAACACCACCATGTAAAAAGCATTCATAAAACGTATTTTAAGAAATGTAGTCTCGTGCAAATATGCTTCCAAAATCCTCAGAGTGCTAATCACAGAGCTCAGCTTACTGAGGCAGTTGTATGACTCAGCTGCATCAGTGCAGATCCACCTCCACATCCCTCGAGCTGGGGGTTGGGTACAGGAGCCACACTTTCCTCCTGCAGCCCTAAGGCGCAAGCAGACTGCTTGTCACTTCCACGTCACACAATAGATGTCTCTTCACATGGAAGTTCAGAGCATATGACAAAAACACAGTACCATCAACTGCCATTCCAATATCACTGAAAACATAATACCAAAGTAAAATCTAAAGAGTGTGCTAGCCAGAGTTCCATCATGTAACTTTCCTCAATGTGAAGCTCTTAGCCCCACACTGGGCCATCGATGAGAAATCTCTGTTCCTCCTTCACATCGTTTTTCTGGCCTTTCATCCATTCAGATTTCCAAAATTTCACCTGGAAGGGAAAAGGAATGAATGGACAAGGTGCACTTCCTGTGTGTGGGCACGGGATCAGGTGCCTTGCACGTTATCTCCACCATAATTATTTACTGCCATTGGCAGGTGTTTCCTCCTTTTGGTAGATCAGGAACTGAGGATCAGAGAAGTGAAAAATGTGACCCAGAGCACACTCTGATAAGTGGCATGGCCACGGTTTGCATCTGGACTGGTCTAACTTCAAAGTGTTTATGCTTCCCACTTCCTCCTCCTGATCTGACAAGTTTATAAAGTACGGTTTCTCTAAGAAATTCAGTGAGAGAAAGTGAATTCATTTCAATATATCCAACAGACATAAACAACTGCAAAGGTGGTGTGTAAAGACAGTTTCCTTTGGGGTCTAAAGCTCTTCAATGAGTACCTATTAACTACAATCCTACCTGGCCAGGCCCTCCTCAGACCTGGCTTCCAGTCACCTCTCTCCACACTCAGCCCCAAAGAAATCCCCTCTTCTTCCTAGCCCATCACCATCTTGCAGGTCCAGGCAACCAAAACAAACGATGGTGATATTTCTTCTCCTATTTCCCATCTCCACTTTTTGAGAGCCCAAAGTTGATGCTAATGTCCTCGACATGTATTTCTGACAAGACAGCAGTAAGAGGTGAGGCATGGGTGGGATTCAAAACTAGCACAATCCACAACCTAAACAGTTCCACAAATTGATACCATAATAGCAATTGGCCCAGGGTTGCTCGGGGACAGTAACTTCCCTAGCTGCTGTTATGGACTGAAGATGTGTCCTTCTAAAATTCTAACATTGAAGTCTTAATTCCCAGTATGGCTGTATTTGGAGTAAGGAAGTAAGAAAAGTTAAATGAGGTCACAAGAGCAGGGCCCTTACCTGATAGGATTAGTGTCCCTATAAACAGGGACACCAGGGTTCTTGCTTTTTCTGCCTGCCATGTGAGGACACAGCAAGAAGGCCACCATCCACAAGCCAGGAAGAGAGCCCTCACCAGAAACCAAGTCAGCTGGAATATGATATTGGACTTCCAGCCTCCAGAAACAGGAGAGATTAATTTCTGTTTTTTAAGCACCCCGTCTATTTTGTTATAGTAGCCCAAGACAACTAAGAGAGTGGGATTTTGTCATTCTTCCCAGGAAAATCTGGGAATGACAACAGAGTTTAGATTATGAGAAGGAAGGACTCCGTCACATGTCATGGTTACTTTCTCACACCAGAAATTGATTATTTTCGTATGTTTAGTGCCCATCCACCGTTACTCTCCTGCAACTTGTCTTTTCATATCCTTTATCATCTTCCTGTTGAATTTCTGGTCTTCAGATTATTGCTTGGAAGGCATTTGGGGTATTTTTGAAAATATATTCTGAATACCAATCATTTATCAGTTATATGTTTTACAAATATCTCTCAGTCTGTAACTTACTACTTCTTTATGTATAGAAATCTATTTTAAATACAGTCACTTTGATCTGTGTTTTTTGGCTTGCATTTTTTGTGTTTTTATTTGAAATCCATCCCTACCCTAAAATAATACATTCTTCAATATTTTCAGCTCAAACATGAAATTTTGTTATTTCTTTAGGCTACCTGGCATGTATTTTTGTATATGGTGTAAAGTAGGAGGTCTAATTCTAGTATTTTGCATATGGATATCCAGTTGTCCCAGCACAATTTGTTGCATAGTTCATCATTTGCCATCTGATTCATAATGCCATCATAAATTGTTTCCATTAGGCGTGATTGTTTCTGAGTTCTCAGTTGTGTTTGTTTATAAATCAATGTTTTACCCTTGAGCTAATTTCAGTCTTAATTAGAATAGCTACACAGTAAGATTTGAAAGCATGTCCCACACTTTTTTCTTCATGCATGATTGTTTCTGAGTTCTCAGTTGTGTTTGTTTATAAATCAATGTTTTACCCTTGAGCTAATTTCACAGTCTTAATTAGAATAGCTACACAGTAAGATTTGAAAGCATGTCCCACACTTTTTTCTTCAAAATTGTCTTCTCCATTTTTAATATTGTAGCTTTCCATGTTTTTTCAATTAGTTTATTAAATTAAAAAATAGTTTTGCAATTAGATTGAAATAGTATTAAATTTATAGGTTAATTTAGTGAGAATTCGTAGATTTAGTTTAATATTTCCATTTGTGAAACTTGTAACTCTATTTATTTATGTTTTTCTTCATGTCTTTTGAGAAAGTTGTAAATTTTGTCCATAAAGGTTTTATATGTCTTTCACTGGGCTTGTTCCCAGGTACCATAGAATTATTTGTTTTTGCTTGGGTAGATTTTTTGGCAATTATCAATAATAAATCATTTAATTTAACTTTCTAAGTGTTAGTTTTAAAAAGGAATTAAATTGATTTTTTTTTCTTTTAAAGAACTTATTAATATACAATGTGGTTGATTATTGTGGCTAATTACCAAAGCCTCCCTCCCCCCTTACTCTCCCCCCCCTCCCAACAATGTACTTTCTGTTCGATTGTATCAACTTCAAGGAATTGTAATTGTTATGTCTTCTTCCCTCCTCCCTCCACCCCGTTTTTTGTGTATTTATTTATTTATTTTTAGCTCCCACAAATAAGTGAGAACATGTGATTTTTCTCTTTCTGTGCCTCACTTGTTTCCCTTAATATAATTCTTTGTAGGTACATCCATGCCATTGCAAATGGCAGAATTTCATTCTTTTTTTATAGCTGAGTAGTATTCCATTGTGTAGATATACCACATTTTCCATATCCACTCATCAGCTGATGGACATTTGGGCTGGTTCCAACTCTTAGCTATTGTAAAGAGTGCTTCGATGAACATTAGGGAACAGGTATACCTTCGACTTGATGATTTCCATTCCTCTTGGTATATTCCCAGCAGTGAGATCGCTGGGTCATATGGTAGATCTATCTGCAACTGTTTGAGGAACCTCCATACCATTTTC
>NW_007734214.1:96966-99209 GCF_000696425.1 Galeopterus variegatus | reverse complement strand
AATGCTTTTTCAGCATCTATAGAGAAGATCATATGGTCCTTGTGTTTGATTTTATTAATACGATGTATACATTTATCGATTTGCATATGTTGAACCAACCTTGCATCCCTGGGATGAATCCCACTTGATTGTAGTGTATAATTTTACGTATGTGTTACTGTGTTCTGATAGCTAGTATTTCATTGAGGATTTTTGCATCTATGTTCATCAAGGATATCGGCCTGTAGTTTTCTTTTTTAGTTGTATCTTTACCTGGTTTTGGGATGAGGGTGATGTTTGCTTCATAAAATGAGTTTCTGAGATTTGCGTCTGTTTCAATCTTTTGGAATAGTTTGTAAAGAATTTGTGTCAATTCCTCTTTGAATGTTTGGTAAAATTCTGCTGTGAATCCATCTGCTCCTGGGCTTTTCTTTGTTTGAAGTTTTCTGATAACAGCTTCAATCTCCTTTATTGTTATTTGTCTGTTCAGATTTTCTACATCTTCTTGGCTCAGTTTTGGTAGCTTGTGTGTGTCCAGAAATTTATCCATTTCTCCAGATATTCAAGTTAGTTGGCATATAGTTGTTTATACTAGTCTCAAATGATTCCTTGTATTTCAGATGTATCAGTTGTAATATTACCTTTTTCATTTCTAATTTTTGTTATTTGGATCTTCTCTATTCTTTTCTTAGTTAGTGGTGCTAATGGTTTGTCAATTTTATTTATCTTTTCAAAAAACCAACTTTTGATTCATTGATCTTTTGTATTGTTTTGGGGGTCTCAATTTCATTAAGTTCTGCTCTAATCTTATTTTTTTCCATCAGTTGATTTTGGGATTGGATTCTTCCTGTTTTTGTAGTACTTTGAAGGTGTAGTGTTAGGTTGTTTATTTGAAATCTTTCTATTCTTTTGATGTAAGCATTTATTGCAATAAAATTCTCTCTTAGTATTGCTTTTGCAGTATCTCACAGGTTTTGGTATGACGTGTCTTTATTTTTGTTAGTCTCAAGAATTTTTTTGATTTCCTGTTACTTTGTTCTTGGACCCATAGATCGTTCAGGAGCCTGTTGTCTAATTTCTATATTTGTATATAGTTTCCTGAGTTTTACTTGTTATTCATTTCTAGTTTTAATTCATTGTCACTTGAAAAGATACTTGAAATGATTTTGATTTTTAAATTTGTTGAGACTTGCTTTGTGACCTAACATATGGTCTATCCTGGAGTATGTTCCATGTGCTGATGAAAAGAATGTATATTCTGTAGTTGTTGGATGAAATGTTCTGTACATATCTGCCGTGTCTAGCTGGTCTAAAATGTAGTTTAAAACCTGTGTTTCTCTGTTGATTTGTTGCTTAGATGATCTGTTCAGTGCTGAGAGACAGGCATTTAGGTCCCTCACTATTATTTAAGCCTTTTACATTAAGAGTTATTATTGAAAAGTGTTGATTTAATCCTAGCATTTTACTGGTTTTTGTTTGGGTGTCTTAAGTGTCTTTTGTTCCTTTCTGTCTGATTTACTGTTTGTTTTCTGTATTTGTTGGTTCCTTGGGTTGTAGATAGCCTTTTGTTTGTTTGTTTTCTCTTCATAGATGCCACTTTTATCATACTAGTGGGTTTTTATTTTTCTTGGGTTTTTATGGCAGTGGTAGTTGTTTTTCAGGTACCAAACCCAGTACTCCCTTGAGAATTTCTTGTAAGGCTTGTCATGTAGTAGTGAACTACCACAGTTTGTGTCTGTCTGAAAAATATACTATTTGCCCTTCATTTCAGAAGGATAGCCTTGCAGGGTAGAGTATTCTTGGCTGGCAATCTCTGTCTTTTAGTATTTTGAATATATCATCCATTCTTTTCTGGCTTTTAGGGTTTGTGATGAACAGTCTGATGTTAGCTTGATTGGGGCTCCCTTATAGGTGATTTGATGCTTCTCTCTTGCAGCTTGTAAGATTCTCTCTATGTCTTTGAATTTTGCCAATTTGGCTATAACATGTCTTGGAGAAGACCTTTTTGGGTTGAATACGTTTGGGGATCTTTGAGCTTCCTGAATCTGAAGATCTGTGTCTTTTCCATAACTGGGAAGTTTTCTGCCACTATGTTGTTGAATATCTTTGTTATGAATGAATGTTGAATTTTATCTAATGCTTTTTCAGCATCTATAGAGAAGATCATATGGTCCTTGTGTTTGATTTTATTAATACGATGTATACATTTATCGATTTGCATATGTTGAACCAACCTTGCATCCCTGGGATGAATCCCACTTGAT
>NW_007734214.1:87447-96106 GCF_000696425.1 Galeopterus variegatus | reverse complement strand
TGGACGTCTCCCTGTTCTGGGTGCACTCAGCTGGGCCTGGGGTGGAGTTGGGTGGCAAATGTCTAAATTGATTTTTACACATAGATATTTTATCCAGAAGCCTTGCTGAACTCTCTTTAAAATTTGTCAATAAGGGGCCAGCCCGGTGGCGCACTGGAGAGTGCGCCACTTGGGAGCGTGGCGACGCTCCCACTGAGGGTTCGGATCCCATGTGGAGACCGGTTCCCGCTCACTGGCTGAGCGTGGTGTGGGCGCAACACCGAGGGTTGCGATCCCGTTACTGGTCAGTAAAAAAAGACAAAAAGGAAAAAAAAAATTTGTCAATAGGTTACTTTGGGGTGTTGATGTAGAAAACAATATCATTTGCAAATAATGGCTATTACTTTCTAACTCTTATTTATCTATCTATCTATCACCGAGGGTTGCGATCCCGTTACCGGTCAGTAAAAAAAGACAAAAAGGAAAAAAAAAATTTGTCAAGAGGTTACTTTGGGGTGTTGATGTAGAAAACAATATCATTTGCAAATAATGGCTATTACTTTCTAACTCTTATTTATCTATCTATCTATCTATCTACCTATCTATCTATCTATCTATCTATCTATTTTCCAATCTTACTACCCTGCCCAGGACCTCCATCCAAGTCATGTACATAATTAGTTTACAAACAGACAAAACTAAAACATTTAGGAATGCATACTAAGATTAAAAAGTATGAAGCAAAGTAAGCATGTGATATCCTGAAAGGCAGGATAAGGGTTATCTTTATGGAAAAGGGAGGATTTGTGATTGGAAAAAATTCCTGAGGGCCAGTGGGGTTATAGTAATAATGGGTGGGGGGTTACGCAGGCTTTCGAATTATAGTAACTCATCAATTCATTTTGCTTCATGCAACATTTCTATATGTGTTATAATTTGCAATTTAATTATTTTAATTGTTTAAAACTGAATTGGGGAGCAGTCCCTGTTTCTCTGTTTTCATATGCTCTAGATTAGCTTGCATATGAAAGCTATTTGGTATTTTCTGTTCTTGAATATAAAGTAAAACATAAGCTTTAAATTATTTGAACTTGATGGAGGGTTTTATTTTGTGGATTTTTGCTTAGTGACTAAGTTACTTCAATGGTTATATTTCATTCAGATGTTCTATTTCTTATTGAATCAGTTTTTCTAAGTTATATTTTGCTAAGAACTTATCTATTATCTGTATGTCTTTCATTGGAATGGTTTTGTTCTCAGTGCTCTCACATCTTAAGTCTACCATATCAGTTCTTTTGTCTATTGTTTCATTATCATTACTACTGGTTATATCCACCTGCTTCAGGGTGATTTTCATTTTCCTCATTTTACTTTGTTTTGCACTTTTTTAAGTTCTTGCAAAGAGCATGTATTACTTTTATAATCCATAAAAACCTAAGAAATCTATTTCAGTTCTTAGAGAAAAAAAATAAGGCCTCTGAAAATTCTTTCAATAATGTGAAAAGGCACCTCATGAGGTGAAAAATCTCACCCTGATGTATCTAATTAATAATCTAATATTTCACAAATCAGATTCATTTAAAATGTACTTCTGTACATGAAAATGGATGCCAGACGGCATTTTTTAAAAATAATGCACATATAGGGATGTTGCCCCTGGGGAAATAGATTTGCCTTCATGTTTGCATCTTGCCCTAAGGAAGACCCAAGGCTGTATCACTTCCAGTGCAGAAAAGGAAGGTTTGACACCATGCGCTCACTCTCTTGGTCTCCTGAAGACAAAGTATTACATTGTGTTCATCACCACTGGCCAGTGGGATCATCTCTGCACTGGAATAAAATGTTTGGCAACATATTTAGAAAGATCATTTCCCCCAACAGGAAGAAAGTTGTGAGAGACTGAAGGAATGTGATGGATTAGGAAAATTATTCATTTGCCTTTTAGCCAGGCATCATCCATCCAAATTTTACTTTATATTTGTCACGCTCCTTTGCTGCATCTCAGTTTTTATTTTCAATAGTAGTACCACATGGTCTCCATTTATCTTTATCTTGTATGTTAAACTATAGAACAAACACAAGTGAAAACTGCCACCTTCATAGGTCAGTGTCTAACTATCAATCTCTTTTTTTACTTCTCACAAAACAGATAAGCTCTCTGACTAATAATCTCTTCTTCCCTGTTCCACGTTGTCTGCAGCATTCGTAGATTAGAAAGTAATTCTACAAATGACAGAAGTGGTGATTTATTATTATAAGGTTCACAGATTGATAAAAGGGCTTATCCCAATGTTTCTTAGATAACTTCACCCCAATTATATAGATCTTGCAGAGGCTGGCTCTGGCTAAGGAATTTCACTAAAGCTGCATCCCCCAAGCTAAGCTATTAACTTCTCTGGACACACACACAGCTGTGAAATGCTCTGTGGGCAGATACTTCGGCACAATTTCTAATATTCATTTGCCTCTAAAAATAACTTGCCTAATCACATAAACAAAGCCCTGCTTTTCCAATGGATATTAGCAGTTTAATTACATGAGTCAAATCAGGAAAAGATGGGTAATTACATTCACTTCAACAAACTCACTGACATTTGTTGACTGTCTGCTATTTGAAGGATGACATCAGTTTAGTACCATAATTTCTCTCCCTTGACAAACTTTAATGAAATATGAAGCTTTATCAATTCAACATGTCCTCATTGTGGGCTTTATTTAGCATGCCAACGTGGTCAGCAAGATTTTCTTCTAAATGACATCCTACAGGTCATTGTGAAAGTGAACCAAGAGTTAGAACCAGGACATAACATCCTCCACTCCCCCTCCAGTGCCCAGATGGTTACAGTGAGTGCTGTCGCCTCTATGCCATGACAATGTTCTTAACTCCCTAAAACTGAGCGTTTCCAGCTGCATCCTCCCTCGCCTGCTCAGCCGCCCATCTAGTGTCTTCCGGTAGACGCACTCTGGCTGAGCTGCTGAGGAGGAGGGAGAGAATCACACTGAAGCACTCACCACCATCTGCAGCCACTTATTATATATACATTGGAGTTCCAATCCCAGGATGGGCATAACTGACTTCCTTTCTTATGGAGCACCTTCTCTAAGATTCCAACACAGCACGCGAAGAACAGTTATGAACCCATTTTTAATTCATGTTGAATGTCAATTTCCTCACTGAAAGTTGTCCAGTTATTTTAATTGGGGCTCTGAAAATTTAGACATATTTTCAGGTTAAATAGTGATGAGTGAAAATAGGGAAATTACTGTCAAATCATAGATAAATTTTATCATGGAGCACAATAGAGTAAACGCTTTAAAGAGACAGGCAATAATTTATACCTTGTAAGTACTAAGTAAATATTTGTTGTATTAAATTCGATAACTTGGGAAGGAATAAAAGTAATTCTTTTCACTCTCTCATAACTGTGGTTTTTGCTGTATTTCATATTGGACCCTGCCCTCCACCAGACTTTCTAAGGACATACACTAGCTCCACAAGGGATTTCTATTCTCATTTCTGTGTGATTTATCATACTGTACTCTGCACCAATGGGATAGTAAGAACACAATTATCTAGCTCGGGGTGAACTCCTTCTGGCCTTGATTTACGACTCAGAACTCTTATAGAATATTTTCCCAGAAAATAACCCTGTTCATGTTTCTGGAGGAAATAGCTTTGTGCATTAAGAGCATTATGATGTGTTTGTCATTGCTAGCTACTAAATCCACACTCCCATTCACCTCCCGGTAAATTTTACGCAGGGATGACCTCTGCCGTGTTGTAGCTGTGCTGGTTCTACACCAGATGCTTTTACTTTCATCACTCACTTACTTCTTCGGGGCACTCTGTTCAGGGCTACACGAAGCAGGGGGATTCTCACCATATTGGGAAGTGCAGGACTGCCTGCTCAGACAGTGGTGTCCAGCATGGAATGTTGGGATAAACAGCCTTAACCTCTTGGTACTGACACCTGGGATGTTCACAACTCTGCCCGCATTGAGGTCACAGCTGTCAACAGTCCCATAGCTAGGCCGTTTGTGTCCTGAAGGCAGGAAGGTCTGGGATATCCCCATGTACGCAGAACAATGTCTCCATGCATGAGGAGCTTACGGAAAGTTTTATAAATGAATGAATGAGTGGATGGATGGATGGATGGATGGATGGATGGATGGATGGATGGATGGATGGATGGATGGATGGATGGATGGATGGATGGATGGATGGATGGATGGATGGATGGATGGATGGATGGATGGATGGATGGATGGATGGATGGATGGATGGATGGATGGATGGATGGATGGATGGATGGATGGATGGATGGATGGATGGATGGATGGATGGATGGATGGATGGATGGATGGATGGATGGATGGATGGATGGATGGATGGATGGATGGATGGATGGATGGATGGATGGATGGATGGATGGATGGATGGATGGATGGATGGATGGATGGATGGATGGATGGATGGATGGATGAATGAATGCAGACCTCTTAGATTTCTGCTTCGTGGTTCCTTCTGCTAGCTTCACTTTCTCAGGAGGAACATACGAACATCACCTGGTAGATTCAGGTTAGATACCATGAGGAAGAGTCTCCCTACCCTGACAGAATAGCTGTCATTACATTGGAGTCTGACCTCTAGCCATGACTTTCAAAGGAGGGCATTATATATTTATTCAATAGTCACTTTCTAAGTCTTAGGAGCAAAGGAACAGTACAAAGTTTGGGTGACATTATAGTGAACAGAACCCCACCAACCCTGCCCCAGGGTGCATGTCCTCCTTCTCAATCCTCTGTTCCTCCTTGTTTAGCCTCTTAGGATTGTCTCACATCAGGCTTCTCACATCCCCCTTAACCCCTAATCTTCCTAACCATGCCCCATCCCATTCCCCTGACCCTATGCTTGTATTAAGAAATAGTTTTTTCCTAAAGCAAGGATATCCTCTTTGTCTTTCCTCTACTTTGATTCCTGATAGTCTGGTAGCTTCTGAGAAGCAAGAGTCAGCAATGAGTGGTTAACCTGCAACCATCCAGGGTATTCACAGTGGAGTCTCAGGGCCAGCAGCCTTGGCATCACCTGGGTCCTGTTAGAAAAGCAGATTCCATGGCCTCAGCCGAGATGTTCTGGATCAGAATCTCTGGGGGCAGAGCCCAGGGATCTGTGTGTTAACAAGTCTCCAGTGACTCCAGTGCATGAGCTAGACTTTGGAGACCACTGGTCTAATTGAGGGCTTCTCTCCTCACAACCTCCTGAGACCCCCTGGGTAGGGGAACCTGATTCTGGTTGAGAAGGGCAGTTCTGGAGCATGAGACAGGACTGCAAGGGGAAGTGTTTGAGTGGGGGTGACAAGCAACAGAGGACAGCAAGTGGGTGCTGAGCAGCGATGGTAAGACAGAAGGAAAGAAGCATTCCCAGAGCAGGGGCACAGCCAAAGGCATTGGAAGACGCTATGCCAGGCAGGGCTCTTCAGCAAACAGAACCAACTGCAGAGACATCTTAAGGAACTGCTCACATGGAGTGGGGGAGAGTGCAAATCCAAAATCCCTAGGGTAGGCCGGCCCACTGGAAAACCTTTTGCTTAGGGTCCACTGATGTGGGGCATTGACCATGTCTACAAGATGCCCTCACAGCGGCACGTAGATTACTGTTGGATTGAATCAATGAGTGCTATGGCCTGGCCAAGTCAACACATAAGATGAAGCATCACAGACAAAAAGACAGACATCACTTATGTAGACGCTTTTGAGGAGCAGCTTTAGATAAAACAGTCCAACCTAAGATTACAATTCACAGGAGACCCAAGTCCTTGGATATTGACCACAGGAGTCCCCAAAAAGGCAGAAACATGATGTTTCAGCATAAGTTCTTACCCCAGAGAACATTACATCAGATACATTCATTTTGCTACCTCTCTTAGCTTGAGCTGCTGTTAACAAAATAACACAGACTGAGCAGCTTAAACAACAGACATTGTTGTTGTTTCTCACAGTTCTAGAGGCTAGAAGTCCCAAATCAAGGTGCCTGCCGATTCTGTTCCTGATGAGAGCTCCCTTCCTGGTTTGCAGATGGTCACCTTCCTGGTGTCCTCACATGGCAGAGAGAGAGAGATCACCTGCCTCATGTCTCTTCTTATAAGGGCACTAATCCCATCATGGTAGCTCCACCCCCATTACCTCCTAAAGGCCCCACCTCCAAATCCCATCACTTTGGGATTAGAGCTTCAACGTATGAATTTAGGGAAGACACAGCACTCAGCTCATAGCACTACCTGCCCTAGTAACTGAAGTCAATGTCAATTGAGCAGCTACTAGACACTAAATCAGGCACTGGAGGTATTTAGTGAATAAGACAGAATCTCTGACCTGAAGGTCATTTGGCATAATTATTAATTAAATCTAAGTTTGATAAATATTTATTAATACATTATATTCCTCATTAGTATGACTTAAATTACTTCAATCAATTAATTACATTAATCCCCCCCCCAAAAAAAAAGAATTGAAGTATTATGTTAGTGAACACAATCTCCTTTTCCAGCATTCCTGGAAAAAAATCTGAAAAACAGGATAAAAGTATTCCTATCCCAAAATTTTTTAGGAAGCTAAGCTGTCAGAAAACACCATGTAACACATAACAGCAAATCAGCCAGAGGACGTAGCTTAGAATGAAGGTTACAGGTGAGGGGTCTGCCTCCTCCCTCTACAGTCATGAGATCATCAAGTCCAGGATGCACATTGCTGGCTCTGAAATATGCCCTGTCCCACTTCTGGCTCCACTGTCTGTGCAAAAAAGGTGAGAAAGAGGAGAGGACACACGGTCAATCTTGCCCAAAGGCCAGATCCTGTTTCTGAGGCAGGAAGCACAGAAGGGTGGCAAGATCCTGGGCTCCTAATTTTAAGGTGCAGTAACACTGCCCTCAAGTAAATAGGCACCAGACAATGTCCTGGCTCTGGACAATGGGGGTGGTCGTTCCCTCCACCTGAGGGCCTTGCTGCTCCAAGTGTGGTCACCAATGGAGCAGCAGTCAGCATCCCCTGGCAGCTTGTAAAAAATGCAGAATCTCAGGCTCCATCCCAGATTTGTCAGTCAGGTGAGTCCTAAGCACACCACAGTACAGTAGATGGTAAACACCCAGAGGTGGGCAGGACAGCACTGGAACAGGAGGTGGGGCAGAACTGGCTCCTTCTCAACACACACACCCCTTCTATAATCTCTTAAACCATCGAACCTAACAAAATCAACCGAGAAGTGGTGGTTGTGCTACTCAGAGGAGTCTCAACATTCTGGGGAATCCTGACACACTCATGAGAACCTCCCTCAATATCTCTATGTCCCTTCATCTTCTTCCTGGCTCAGATCAGCTGTTACCTCCAAACTCTGAAGTCAATTAAAATGTGGCAGTTATTAAGTTAAATCTAAGGTCACAGTGCTCAGTAGGCTACAAATTCCCTAACAGCCACTTCCACAGAGGGTGTGCTGGTTTGGATTCATGGAACATGCTGTACTTGGCCTCCTAGACACAGAGTGAGAAATGAACCTCCCTGCTCACGCTGGCCTTTACACAGGACAGGAGGGGCCTCTCCACCCATGGTAGATTCCACCCAAAATCCACCCATAAGACCACCACAGTAATAACAGAAGTTTCTAAAATTTAAAAAAAAATAAAAATAAAACAAGATTTATATTTTCCTGGTCTTACTTCTAGTGAAAGCTGCAAGCAAGAAAACACTAAGGTTTATCAGCCAAAGAGAGAGAAACTGAAATGCCAAGGAACTATTTAAAATGGAAGAGGACTAACCAGGGACAGGGGCCAGCACAGATGGACTGGACCACCACGAGTGTCCCTTGTCCCCTCATCTCACTCTGACTTTTTAAACATCTTTTGTACCATTACCACTTCCATTCCCTACTCATTTTGCACGTAACTACTTCAAGCAATAGTTGTTGCAAGAATAAATGCATGAATGAGTGAGTCGTAAGTCACTGTGTGATGCTTCCCTGTTGAAGATGGGAAAGAGACAGAGACAGAGACAGAGAGACAGAAAGAAAGGAGAGAGTGCTTAACTGAAGAATAACACCAAGCAAACAATTTTCCTGGAAGTCTAAACTCCAGAAAATGGCCCTGTACATAGGGGATGATTCTTTTTGCTGTGGTTCCTCCTGTGTCACAGCCTCCTCACGTGGGGGCTGAATGTCATCTTATTATGTGCCAGCTGCTCAGGAGGGTCCCAGGGCAGGATGCTGTCAGGCAGCTGCTCATGGCCGTGTTGCCTCAGTGCCCCTGCAGATCCTCTGCAGACCCCTGAGCACCAGGGACAGCACCGTATCCCAGCACTCCATCTCCTGCTGTCCCAAGGAAGCATTTTGTGAGCCTTCTGTTTAGTGCTGGCCTCTCCATGAGCAGAGGCCGTTCACTGATCTACCTGGTCTCTGTACTGTTTTATTTATTTTTTATTCATGGCAGAATCACAAAGCTAAAAAAATTTAGACTGCTGATGGGGGGAGAGAGAGAGAGGGAGAGAGAGAGAGAAAGGGAGGAGAGAGAGAGGGAGGAGAGAGGGAGGCAGGGGGGGAGGGGAAGGAGGGGGGAGGGAGGGAGGGAGAGGGAGAGGGAGGAGGGGGGGAGGGAGAGAGGGAGGGGAAGGAGGGGGGAGGGAGGGAGGGAGAGGG